>NC_143187.1:18492100-18796400 GCF_047325235.1 Durio zibethinus
TAAACTGCATGCAAAATTTTCTTCTAGTTCGGTCTTCCGTGAGCTGAGGAAATATCAGAAAGATTTCTCAAGCTGGTGTGGAGAGTGCCAACGTGAGAAAAAAGAAAGGCAGTGTGTCTCAATTGCAGCTACCAAACAGGTATAGCAAAGTCCATATCAATTGCTTTTGTACAAAATAAAAACATTAATTATGACATCTACTTTCATCAGGAACTACTGAAGAGGGAAGCGACGTGAACTCGAGCTTCTTACAAGTTTCGGCTTGTGAAATTGTAAAATAGCTGGATCCTTGCCATTATCACAAGCACTTTTGCCAAATCGGGTTGGAGTGTTGTGTCTTCGTTGACTCCAATGCTGTACATACGCATCTTGTCTGAGCGTCCTGGCCGATTATCAGCCACCTACAGCCATAACTAAACTGTTTCTGTAGTTACAGTTCAATGTGTTTTTGCACTTTAGAATGGCAGTAGTTTCTTCAAATAGAGTCCATCGTTTGTTGTTGGATACAATGTTGTTTTCGGGGCTGTTTTGAGCATCTGGATATTTGTTGACAAGGTTTCTTGTAAGTAATCATCATAAGCTAAGTGATGGGGCCTGCGGGAACAATATTTATTTGATACTCTCTTTCATCTTTTTTCCTTTGTTCTTTTTGTTTTTTTTAATGTTCCATAATGTGTTTTTTTTCTTCTTCTAACACTTAAAATATTTTTTTTTCTTTCAAATTTATTTATGATGATTTTTTTTTTTTTTTTTACTTTTTAGAATAACAAGCTAGGGGTATCAATTTTGTAAGTATCTTAAACTCTTAATATAAAATAAATTAAAATCAATGTTTATTTTTTCTCAATTTTGTGAAAAGTTATGTAAAGCCAAACAGAGTGGAAAGGAGATTTAAGGTTTTTTGAACTTATAATCTCAGAAGAATTTGCTTAAATGTTCATTTTAGATTCAAACGTTTTCGTGATTTTTCAATTTGAGATTAAATATTTTAATTTGTATAAATAAAAATTAAATATTATCAAATACTTACAATTAAAGATAAAGATGAAGGAAAATATGCCCGAATGAAACACGTACCGTTAATTTGAATAAAAATAATAATTAAATGAAAAAAAGTTATGTGTCACTTTTTTAGTGGTTAAGTATTATTTTAAATAAAAAATTAAAACTAATCCTAAATTTGAGATTTAGTTTTTAGAAAAAAAATCATTTGATTCTTTTTTATTATTTTAAATATAGTTTAAAAATAAAAATTAAAAAAATTCAAAGTTCTCGTCCTTTTACATAATAATTAAATTTTCAATTATTCAACATTAATTTATAAAAAAAAAAATCATCAATCCATATTATAATACCCATGAAATTCAAAACTCACAACTAAACCAAAAAATTTTTATTTAATTTCAAAAACTCAAATCCTTTCCCTACTGTTGAAAGGAAGAAATTTTTTATTGATTTAAAAAATCCAAATCCTTTCTCTGCTGTTGTGTACTCAGATTTCGAAAACTCACTTCCCCTATTTTCGCTTTCGAATATCTTTGAATTGCAAATCGATTTTCTCAACTATAAGTTTTTCATTTACGTGTTTCACCGTGTTCTTTTCCTTTTCAAACAGAGGGCTACACTAGCATCTTTACTGTATTTTCGAAGAAGGGTGAAACCAAATTTTGACTTCTTTCTATAATTTATAGACAAGCGCCTCAAAAGAAATGAGCCCAAATCAGAATCAGCTCCACCATCAACAGCATTAAATACCAAAAATCCTTACAAATTAGTGTAGTTGTTAGCTAATTCTTTTAGCCTTTTGTATAACAATCCACTTGGTATATCTCTCTGTAAAAATAGAACAATGAGAGGTTTTATAGAAAAAACAAGAGTTGAAGGGAGAAAAATATGAAATTAGGACAAAAAAACATTTGGAAAGAAAGAAGAAAAAATTTTTGTTTTGTTCTTATGAAACTAACGTTTTTTTATTTATGATTTTATTATTTTTTGAGTTTTATGTATAAATCAATGTCAATATAAAATTAAATTGCACTACAAAATGCATAAATTTTCATCTACATTTATCATTAATTATAAATATTCGATAACATTTAATTTTTATTTACACAAATTAAAATATTTAATTTTGAATTGAGCAATTAAAAAAATATTTATTCTCACATTAAACATTTAGCCAAATAATTTAATTAACATGTTTGTTATCCAAGCTAATATTAAATTAACTAGAGATTAAAAACTTTATTTTTCATATGTATATATTATAAGAAATTTATCAAATATATTGATAGTAAAATTTTTTAATTTTACAAGTGGTATTAACATGATAATATTTAATTTTTAATATATATTTAAAAAATTATAAAATTAAATAAAAAAATTATAGTCAATACATCAAATAATTTATATATATATATATATATATATTCAATTGATGAAATCAGTTGTCTGAGTGGATTGTGAAACTACCGGTTACAATTGTTTGGGCCATTTCCAGGTGGTTCAAAATTATGGAACTTAGGAGCAAAGCCTAAATAAGTACACTCCATCGATCCATTGGAGTCATAAAATAAATAAATCTCATTTGAATTTTCCCTTTTGCTTAGAAAGGAAAATATTTGTTCATACTTGATCGACATTGGCTTTTGTGGTGACCGCAGATGTCGATAAAATCAAGTCAGAAAAACCCCAAACCCATAAAGCCAGAAGAACTAAAGAAAGAAATTGAAAGCAAACAGCCCAATCATTCAAATCACACCAAGTGTTTGCTTAATCATCGTCTTATCAATCACTCACACTTGCATTAAGAAAATAATAATAAACTAGTGCAAGCCTTGTATATCAATTTAATTAAAAAAGGGCACGATTAAATGTTCGTTTAGTTTTTTTTCTTTACATATATTTTTTAAATTTTTTATAAATAAAATTATTTAAATATCATTTTCACAAGCGTTTGAATATTTATATTTGATAAATTTTGTAACTTTCAAAAAATAAATTTTCGAAAAATATTGGTTTTTTAAAAATTTAATTTCAAAATATTATAATACTTTTTAAAAATGTATTTTCGAAAATTAATAACACTTATTAAAAATACATTTTTAAAAGGATTAGAAGTGAAAGTTTGTGGAAAATTACCAAAAAAAAAAGTTCAAATTTTTATGAATTAATGTAATAAAAAAGTTATTATTAAAAAATTATAAAATTTAAAATTATTAAAAAATTTTATTTTTGTTATTTTGATCTTAAAAACAATATCTTACAAGCCTTAATTAAATTAAAGATAAAATAATAAATATAAATTTTTTATAAATTTAAAAATTATTATTTTTAATAAAATTTTTCTATTAATTATTAAAATTTTATAATAGATTTAACTAAACTAAACTCTTTAAAAAAATCTTTTCGTCTGCTTATCATGATTGATTTTTTCAATTAACATATTATATTTTTTAAAAAATTATATAGTATTTAATAATATTATTTATACAATTTTAAACAATTTCAACTCCTTTATGTTAATCATATCTAAATTAAAAATTAGTATTTTTGTAATATTAAGAAATAAAATATTTAATTAAGATTTCATGAGATTTTATTCTTTTTTTAAGATCAAAATAATAAAAAGAAATTTTTTATTAATTTTAAAATTTATGATTTTTATAATAATAACCTTTTTATATTAATTCATAAAAAATTTAACAAAATTCTTTTTTTTTTTAATTTTTTACAAACTTTCTAAAAGGTTATTACATTTTTCATTAAATATATTTTTAAAAAATTATAAAATTTATTAGATATAAATTTCAGGATACTTGTGAAAAAAATATTTAAATAATTTCACTTTAAAAAATTAAAATGAAAAAGGGTTTAGAGAAAAAAAAAGTGATGCATTTAAATTTTCCTTTAAAAAATTATAATTTTTTTGTTAAAAAATATATTATTTAAATAGAATAAAATGAATCATTTGAATTTGAAATATAAATGTATAATTTTTATTTCATCATATTCTTTTGTTATTATATTTTGAAATATAACGTAATTTATTGAAGAGGATAATTTTGTAATAAAAATGAGATGTGCACAAAGCATTATTGAAGAATCAACTTGCTTTTTTATTTTTTATTTTTAAATTTCCAATTTGCAGAACAAATATCTATCTGTCTGTCCCTGTCTCCTTCATCCTCATCTATTAAAAGCAAACTTTAATATCCAACACAGCTTCGTTCAGCCTTCACTCTCATCCTTGCATTTAGCCCCCCAAAAAAAGCAAAGCAACTCATTTTCATCCCTCTTCTCCATCACTTTCCCGAGAAAAAGGAAAAGGAAAACCAAAAATGAGAGAAATCTTGCACATCCAAGGAGGTCAATGTGGGAACCAGATCGGTGCCAAGTTCTGGGAAGTGATATGCGACGAGCATGGAATTGACAACACTGGAAAGTATAGCGGTGACTCTGATCTACAGCTGGAGCGTATCGTTGTCTACTACAATGAAGCCGGTAGCGGAAGGTATGTCCCACGCGCTGTTCTCATGGATCTGGAACCTGGCACTATGGACTCCGTAAGATCTGGTCCTTATGGCCAGATTTTTCGCCCTGATAACTTCGTCTTCGGCCAGTCTGGTGCTGGTAACAACTGGGCCAAGGGTCATTACACCGAGGGAGCTGAGCTCATTGATTCTGTTCTTGACGTTGTTAGAAAAGAGGCTGAGAATTGTGATTGTTTACAGGGTATCAACATCAACCCTTTAACTTTGTCTTTCTTTTCCATATATTTTTGACATATGGGTTTAGTTTATTTTGTTGATATCTGTCTTCAATTTTCTGGTTTTCTTCGTTTTTATGTGAAATTCTCTCATCGTGAAGTCGTGAATAGTGTAAAATACTGAAATTCGTGTATTTTACCAAATAAAATTGCCTGTCACAATTTGTGTTTACATGAAAACATGAAATATATTTTTTTAGTTTTGTTAAACCCATTTGTAATTATTGTTAAAATTTTAAACTGTCACATTTGATTCTTATTTCATACCATTTTCATGTTATGTTATGTTGTGTTTTAAATTGTCAGGTCTGCTATTATTCCTCAATTTTTGCTTCAAGAAAATGAAATTTATTTTCACCTCTCTCTTGCTTTGAAGTGATTGTGGTTGCTTTATGGTTTGATTTTGCATTTAGCTTTTTCTAAGTATTATTTGTTTGATTTATTTATTCCACAAAGCTGGGAAACTGGCCTTCCCCGTTTTGATTAAAGTTGTATTGGTTGGTTTCTTTGTATTAAGAACATGTGTTGCAAGTTCTTCCTCAATTTGATTTAAAGAGATTATTCAAGCCATTTGTTTATGTTTTCTGTAATTATGTTTGAGAGTGATGTGGTCTATCTTGATTTATCGTGGCTTGGTTCCTTCATTTTGGACACCATCTTATCTATTCATGCTTTTTCTTTTGTGATCCTGTTAAATTATTCTTGGCATAAGGGTAAAAAAGAACCTAAAAAAATTTTAATAATCAAATAAGCCCTTGACATTTTATTGCGATCAATCGAGCCTTGAATCTTTTACTTCAAATTAATTTAACCCTTAAACATCTATCTTCACCCAATTGAACCCTCATACATCTATTTTCACTCAATTAAGCCCTTGATTGGACGGAAATAGTCAACTATTTTTCCTCTAATAAGGGCTCAATTGATGAAAATAGATGTTTGAGGGTTTAATTGATTGCCAAAAAACAATAATAGCTTGGATGATTATTGAATTTTACTTCAAGGGCTTTTTTGGCTCTTTTTCCATTATTCTTTGTTTCTCAACTTGCATTTCTAGTTTCCTCTCTGCCAAAAAAAAGAAGCCTTGTCTGCCTTCTAATCTCACTTTATGTGCCTTTGGGACAGGATTTCAAGTTTGTCATTCTTTGGGTGGAGGTACTGGATCTGGAATGGGAACCCTTCTTATTTCCAAGATTAGGGAGGAGTATCCAGATCGCATGATGTTGACATTTTCGGTCTTCCCTTCTCCTAAGGTGTCTGATACAGTTGTCGAGCCATACAATGCTACCCTTTCTGTTCATCAGCTTGTTGAGAATGCTGATGAATGTATGGTTTTGGACAATGAGGCTCTGTATGACATCTGCTTCCGCACTCTCAAGCTTGCCACTCCAACTTGTAAGTTCTGGCTTACCATTCTAAATGCCAAGTGTATGCAACGTACAGTTTTTTAGCATTGCCTAACAAACTGCTGGTTTCTACATTGGTTTTCAACAATTTGAAAATAAAATATTTAGTGGCATTAATTCGATAATGTTGCTTTACGTTACTGTTCTGGGTTTTTGTGAACAAGAATTGACAAATTTATTATTTATTGGTTGCTTGCTTGCTTGCTCAATTATTAAGGAATTGGTGGCATATTAGCTCCTATCTATGTTATTAAGTCTTAATTGGGTGGCTCATAAGTATCTTTCTTACCCACATATACACCCATCTTTTGTCCCCACAAACATAAAAGAATGTGATGCGTCAGGAATCAATGTTTTTAATACCTGTTTATATGAATTGTGATAATAACTAATATTTTCATATGCTGCTTATGCAAAAATATTGACTGGCTTTCTTTAATGGAATTAATTTCCATAGTTTACATGGTCTGGTCTCTGTGCTTATGTTGTTCCTTTTTTTAACTTGACTCAGTTGGTGATCTTAACCACCTCATCTCTGCTACCATGAGTGGTGTGACATGCTGTCTGCGGTTCCCTGGACAGCTGAACTCTGATCTCCGTAAGCTGGCTGTTAACCTTATCCCCTTCCCACGACTACACTTCTTCATGGTTGGATTTGCACCCTTGACATCCAGAGGATCACAGCAATACCGGGCCCTCACTGTGCCTGAACTGACTCAGCAGATGTGGGATGCCAAAAACATGATGTGTGCTGCTGACCCACGCCATGGCCGATACCTAACTGCTTCTGCAATGTTCCGTGGTAAAATGAGCACTAAGGAGGTTGATGAACAAATGATTAATGTCCAGAACAAGAACTCATCATACTTTGTAGAGTGGATCCCTAACAATGTCAAGTCTAGTGTTTGTGACATCCCACCTAAGGGTCTGAAAATCTCATCCACATTCGTTGGAAATTCAACTTCAATCCAGGAGATGTTTAGGAGGGTTAGCGAGCAGTTTACAGCAATGTTCCGGAGGAAAGCTTTCTTGCATTGGTACACCGGTGAGGGAATGGATGAGATGGAGTTTACCGAAGCTGAGAGTAACATGAATGATTTAGTTGCCGAGTACCAGCAATACCAGGACGCAACAGCAGATGAAGAGTACGAGGAGGAGGAGGAGGAGGAGGAGGAAGAGGAGGAAGCTACAACTTGAGGCAGGAGACTCTATACTTCTTTCAGATGGTATGAAATTTGTATCTTGGTTTGTGTTGTTGATGGGGTCAAATTTAGATTGACATCGTGTGTATGGTTGTTGTGGGTCCTTGTATCTGGGATGGCTTTTTATGACTACGCATTTGCTTTAACGGCTTGATGAATGATGGATGCTTGTATTTAGTAGATTTGGAGATAATATTATTTGTGTGATACTATGTCTTTTATGATCCAAGGCGTCCATGGAATTTGTATCAAGTACCGTCTTGTGGCTTTATATTATACATATATATATATATATATATAAATCTAACATCCAACTTATACATATTTTGTGTCTGTTTTATTGACTTGTGTTCTTTTTACAATACTCTCTAAAAGTCAATGTTAAATGATTATATGGCAAACTTGTATTCAGACAAACTTAATTGTTTTAAATATCTTTTAATAATGATTGGTGAGTATGATAAATAAATAACAGTGTAACTTAAACTTTTCTTAAATAATTATATAAAATTTGATTATAAAAATAAATAAATAAATAAATGAAATTAACTAACAATAAATTCAATTTAAATTTATTTAATTAAATATATTAAACAAATTCAAAATTGGGGGAGGAAGGCTTGCTGGCTCTAACTACAATCTTCCTTTGAATCTAATTATTAAAGAATTTAGTCGTTCATGATTTTGTGGTTGTTATTTCCACCAGATTCTTTGGCGACGTCGTCTTGTTGTTGGTGATGATCCCTTGCACGATGTTAATCTTGTATTGGCACCAATATGGAGAACTGAACCATATAGATAATGGCGTCAAGGCACACACTAGGTGTCGTTTCCAATTAAATTTATTTGTCCTCACCAATTTCTAGAGTGCAAAAAGGGTCAATCAAATAGTTCGTGATATAATAAAGCTTTTGTTAGAATTCATTTTGCACTAGTAAGATTTTAATCGCTAAATTCCCTAGAAGAGAACGGAAATATAGCCTTGGTTTATATCTTCTATAGTCAAACAAAGTTTATGAGAATTTTTTTTTGTGAAGTGAGAGAGAGGGAGTGAAATCTGAAAATTTTTTGATGAATGATTTAATTGAACAGAAAACTAATGTTTTATCTGAAAGATTTAGCTTTTCGTCGAGGGCAGCCGACTCCTTCTCAAGAGTAATCGACTACAACTATGTAAAATGCAAGTCTAAAATGCCACTTACAACAGGGTAGTCGCTACTATTACCTTAGGGCAGTCGATTTCCCCAAATTTCAAAATGCTTCTTACTTAATAGCAGTCTAACTTTTTTTTAAACCAATCGATTTCTATACATTTACAAAAAGTTTAGGTTTAAGTAATCAAATGATTTAATTTTTAATTATAACAGTCGATTGTCTTAAAATTAAAAATTGATTGCTTCTTATAATTAATATGTGACAGTTGACTCCATTAAGTATAACAATCAACTATTCTTTCTTAATCAAATTATCTTTTGATTATGAAATTTTCTTGAATTAATCAACTATTACGTTATTTTTTCACTTATTATGAAAGTATTTTTAACTTAATTAATTGTTGATAAATGTACTTAATGTTTAATGTTTGAATAGTATAAATACTTCTAAATCAAACCAAAATTGTTATATTTTAGCTTTATTTTTTTTTTATATTTCAATATGTTTTAAGAGTATAAATTATTGGATTTGAATCATTAGAAAATAGATTTTTATTTTTAGTTTATTTATAATATGGTCTGTGAGAGTTGAGATGATTGATCCACATACATATCAATTCATGATTTTGGCAAGTGATGGCCTTTGGAAGGTATAAACTGTAGGCTTAGCTTTTGAGTAAATTTACAACATTGATATAATATCATCAATTCTGCTTGTGATGATGCCCTAGCAAGAAGCATCTGAAGAATTGATCAAAGAAGCATTAACTAGCTAGGGAAAGTCAAGATGATGATATCTCTTGCATAGTTGTAGCTTTTCACTGATCGCATTTACTTCCTTCATATCTTTTCTCAGCCAAACAACGCATATCATAAATATAAATAGGTTCATTTACTATTGTCAAAAGCATGCATACATCAACTCGTATGCATCAACTCACACTTGAATCATGCCTGCTTGACCTCGATATCTTCAAGTTTGAGAGTCACGGCTCGTTTCTGAGCATCCAGCCCCTCAACTTCAGCCATGGTGGCCACATATGGGCCAAGTTTGGAAAGAACATATCCACGATAACCATAGGTTTGAAGAACATCGTTTGTATCATTTGCATAGTCTCCCACACTATGGCATCCATTGCCCTAGGAACACAGAACCTGCAAAATCTCTTTCCGAGACCCCAAAAGTGGTCGTTGAGCTCAACATATAATTTGGCACCAGAAAGCTTGTTATATAGCCTACATTACTTGTTTGCAGATCTAACTGTCAAATTAATAATCGGTGGAATCCGGAGCTTAGCTCATTGGTTTATGTTGCCACTCTTAAGAGGTGGTTTCAACAGGTGTGGGGATCGAATTCCATAGTTTGACCACTTCAAGCCAAATCTACTAGAAGTTGCAATCAGTCAAGTATCCTCAATACGAGAAGAAATTTAGTCAAGTCCAATTAGTATATGGAGTTAGGCCAAAAAAAAAAAAAGTATATGGAGTTATGGACAAGACAACTACAATCAAGTCTGATTGAGAAGGCGTTGAAATTCTCATGAACTGTAATTAGGATATACGTATTTCAATTAAAATGCTTCTTTACAATGTATAATGAATAGAAGCTGAAGATATACAAGAATAGCGACTGGCAGTAAAGCTGGTCTCACAAAAGGCTGTTCCATGAGAGTAAATCAAACCAACACTATCAAACTAAATGTATATAACAGTCTAAATGAAACTGGTCTTCATGGACTGGTTATGTCACGGAAAACCTGCAGCCGGTTCCTCCTTGACAAAACAGTGTTTGGTGATGCATTGTATCCACCTTTCATGTCAAATGATTCAAGCTGTTGAGCTATGTTCTCAATATGATCCTTAGAATCAGGATGTTGATAAATTATGTTGGAATTCAGATTTTCATCATTGAACTCCTCTTCCCTGTTAAAGCCTTCATAGCTCTTCCCCAGATATTTTCTTCCACTTTGCAATTCTTCTTTTTCTTCTTCTTCTTCAACCATATCTGCCCAGCTTTTCTTATTAGGTGCATTTGCAGGCTTTTCCAGTCCAATTTCTGATTCATCTTTAGATGAAACCAGTAGTTCATTAAGATTTTGAGCTGAATGTCTAGTCACACTGGTTATAGTCTTCTCAAATGATAGCTTGCAAACTGAACTGCCAACAGATTCTTCTGCCCATCTTCCCCTTCTTTGATCTCTATTATTCAGCCATAACAAAGAGTTTCTGGGCTGTGTGAATAGAACTCCAGATAAGCCATCCTGGACTTCCTCTTCCTCTAGGCCAGTTGCAGAATTTTCCAACTTTCCATTACTTGATGCTTGTGGTTCTTCCTTGAGATTCTGGATTGAAGGTGAAGGCAAACTTTCAGTGGCTAGAGTTTGTTCAAAAGATAGTTTTCGAATTGAATTTCTAACTGTATCTTCTCCCCATCTTCCTCCTCTCCTCTGATCTGCAGTGTTGAACCCCCATGAACATTGTCTTGGTTGGGTAAACAAAGCTTCTGAGTTCTTTCTATTAGCTGCTGAGGAAGCATATATTTTCTTCTGAACAGAATCTACTTTTTGTCCTGTTGAATACCTCCAGTTTTCATTCAGCTTGCTGGAATACACGGACCCTTCACACGGGCTTTCCATATATGAACCTTTTCTCCACTTCTCAGTGAACAAGGTTTGTGGAGAAGACTGCAAAGTACCTTTCAGTCCAATTGGTGTGCATTGTGAACTTCTGTCATCATATTCATAGAAGTTATCATTCTTCTCAAGGTGATTTTTACAGTCAGATTCACCATTTTGCTCATCTGACAGCATCTTCCCTTCGCACTGTGCATATTGTAACCTTCTCCTGCCCATAAACCCAGGAATGTTAACTTCATTTCTAGGAAGGACAACGCTAGCTTCCTTCAAACTTCTATCCCTGTTTGATGTTGAGGATCTTCGAGTTTCGCTTCCCTTATCTGGTTCCTGTGCCACCGGCTCTAACATTGATTGCGATTCTATTTTCATCAGCACTTCAAGAGCACGTTCATAGGATTTAGAGTAGGATTCATCCATCTGTTCATTTCCAGATGAAGCTTTGACATCCTGAAGCAGTGATTTTGCTTCACCAATCCTGTTCATGTGCACCAAGCATATCGCCAGGTTGCATTGTTTATTCTTATCTGGCTCCAGGGACAAAGCTTTTCTGTGGTAATGATACAAACTTGATGTAAAATATAATACATGTATAAATTTTTCTCAAAAATAATGCTATTCATGTATATATGTGTAGGGTAAATAAAAAGAGCATACCTGTAATGTTGCTCAGCAATTCCATAATTATGTTGCTGGAGATAGGCCCAGGCCAAATTCCCTAGTATCCTGAACCATTATAAGAGGGGATCAAACATAGATAAAGTTGCAGAAGATACATGTAGAAAGAATAAGAATAATAATGAGTTTGAGTGCAACATCCACCTTGATTTCTCTTGTTCAATAGTTATCTGAATCTTCTTCCCTTGAGATCTTGCAAGTTTTGTTCTCTTTCCACCAAAAACTGCTCCATCATCAATGTTCCTCAGTTTGTTCTGAAGGATTCCAATCTCTTCTTCAACCCTTCCAGACCTCTGAAAAACAAACAATTTTATAAAACAAATAAGCCCTGAGTCTCCAAATGAAGACTATAAACTGAACAATATGTCATCATAAAATACAGCTGAAGCCAACTACATAGGATGCCAAATAAAAGTCTTCAACATAAATGACCTGATAAACAGACACAGACAGACATGTACTAGCTCTCCATATAGAATATAAAATTTTTCAGAGGTATATATACCTTTGCATCTAAGTTTTTACTGCTGCACAAATGTATTTTTCCTATATGTAACTATATATTTTTGCCCATTACAAACTTTCAACTACATTAGCACCCTTTTATCTTCTTGTGAATTCGTTTAGAACTTTTCAATTTCCAGCTACACGCTATGTAGTTCCTGGTGGTTCCTAAAATATTATAAGTAGAAGCGAAATTCCTAGTCGATTTTACTAGGTCAAATCTTAGTGCATTTATGTAGGTAACTATGCTTTTTCCATTCATTCCAAATGGCTATGACATTATGGTCCTCAAAATGCCACCATCAAGTCTATATCTATAGCCTTATTGAATCAGTTCTCACTCACCCTTGTTGATTCCAAATTTTAACTCTACTAGATCCTCTAAGAGTAAATGAGAATGAGGCAATAAATTTATGACATTTCCATCAAAATGGCATGAATTGAAAGAAAAAGCATGATTCATGAGCTCCTAAGCTTCCTATATTAGACTCATTCATCTAAACTCAATTTAATAAAAAGCAAATGAAAAGTAAGCTTGATATAAACAGATACACATTTGAAGATAAGATTAGCATTGTACCTTGTAGAGTTCAACAAGGACATTATCAAGAGAGTCCTGAGAATCATAAGGACAAAGATGTCGGAAAGATTTGATTGCCTCAATAGCCTCATCAGATCTATTCAATTGTTTCATAACAACAGCCATGTCTTTCAATGCACTATCAACACGATCTCCAGCATTAATAGCTGCCCAGAACAGAGAAATGGCCTTACTGGGATCCTTTTCTATCAACTGTAAGTCCAAAACAAAATCATATTAGTATATGCAAACATATGCAATGTAAGCTCACCATCGAACTCATTTAATGCTGTAAAGCTGGAGAAAATACAATCACAAGAATCCCCAAAGATTCTGTTTTGTTTTAAAATGATATAAGTTCACAAGCAACCTATATATATATATATATATATATATGTTCCTGGTAACCCATGTTGAAAAGAAACAAGAGAAAAAGAATGGAAATGGATGCATCCACACAAAGAACCAATTATCAAGAAAAGAAATGAAAAAAAGAAAAAAGAAAAAAAAACCATTTACGAAATAAGTTGAGATTGAGAAATGGTGTGATTAACCTGGACTTGCTTTGCCCTGCCATAAGGAGAATCAGAAGGTGGCACTTTGTGAATGACATGAAAGCAATCTCCGTTATTGGCGGGCGATATTCTTTTCCTCTCTGACATTGGCAAGACGTTAGTCGACTGTGGTTTCTTCCACGCAGGCGGCTGTGGGGTCAAGAAACCCCTCCCTGGAAAGTCTTTATCATTTGACCACATTTTCTCTCTCTTTTTCTAGGCAAAATCTCAAAACCCTTTTCCAGAATTTCCAAGAAAGTGCTTCTATCAGTGGGAAAAAGAAGCGTTTCCAGTGATAAGCAACTACTGCTACTCTAAACAAAGCAAAGAGTCTTTTATTGAGTCGTTTCTTCAATGATCTCTCTTATGGTGGGGAAAGCCACTTTATCTCTTGAAAAATTCTGTTAATGCTTGATGAAAAAGGGAAAGATTCCAGGAAAGTGTGAGAAATTGAGAGAGAAAATTGAAAGAGAAAAGAGCGATGATGATGATGATGATGATTCGTTTTGAGAGGATTGCGAAGAGAAAAGTTGTAAGTAGACATTGGAAGAAAAAAGAACTAGCCGTTTGATAATTTATAGCCGTTGCCGCTTTGGAGGACTCAAGCGCTTCTGTAGCGCGTGCTGTTGAACAATTTCATTTATATATTTTTTTCTACCAACAGGTATTAGAAAAATTTACGAAATCCAATTGAATTTTCTCGAAAATTTGGCTTGAAAGCTTTGAAAAACACTTACATTTTAAATTGGATAAGCTGCAAATTTTTTACATTGTAAATTGGTTAAGTTACAAATTTGTTTTTCAATTTTTTAATTGATGCAATTATACCATTACATTTTTAATTTCGAAAAAAATTTATCATCATATTTTAAAATAGAAAATTATTAAAGAATATTTAGTAAAAAATTTTATTAGAAATTATTTTGTACCATGAAGCTAAAATTTATTTATTTTTTAATTTTTTCTCTTATCATAGTATTTTTTAGTAAATACAATATCACTAAATATTACATTTTCCCGTTGGTCTTAGGTTTTTTTTTTTTTTTCTTGCCATATGTTTTCAAAATATTTTGTATTACAAAACAATTTCTAATAAAATTTTTAACGAATATTCTTTAATTACTATAAAATTTAAAGTATAATAGTAATTTACTCTAAACTTAAAAATATAATAGTAAATTATGTATGATAAATTAAATTATATTAATGGTATGCATTTTAAAACCATCAATTTTTTTTTAAGAGAAAAGGATTATTATTATAATTTATTAAGAATTACAAAAACCATATTAAAAAAAAATTACAAAATCCATTGTAAAGTTATTGAATTGATATGGTATACGAAAAATCAAACAAAAACCATATAATTTGTTTTGACAAGAGATGAAAATTAAAAGTGTAAATGATATATTAGTATTCATAAATTATTTAAATTTGATTCGAATAAAATTTGAACTTAATTCAATTATTATTGAGTCGAGTTAGAGTTCGAATAGTTCGACTCATCGATTAAGTCAAATTTAAATATTTTTATATTTGATTCGAGTAGTTTGCAAGTTTAATCAAACTTTTATATTTAAATATATTTTTATTATTTTAATTAATAAAAATATTTCAAATTCGAGTATAAATAATTCAGTTTTATTGAATATAAAAATCGAGTTTATTTTTATATGTTAATCGAATCTAATTAAATGAATTTAAGTAGTTCAATTTTTAATTCAAATATAATTTAAACTAAAAAAAATAAAATTTGATCGAATTTAATTTTTAAACTTTTAAAATTTGAATCGAACTTAAACTTAAGTTTAATATTATATCGATTCAAATTCGATTTATTATATTTCTAATTAAAACATTGGTTTACTCATTTTATATAGAAGCTTTGAAGACTCCAAAGTTGTGAAAAATGATTAGAGGTTGTCGATGGTGTTGCCGGTTAAGATGTGCTAATCGGTAAGTTCCAAGGCGAGTAGGGTTGGTCCAAATCAGCGACAAAAAATAAGATTAAGAGATATCTAAAATTATTTTTGGGAATACGTTTCAACGTTCAATTAATCAGATAATTTAAGATTTTTGAAAAATAAAACTTAAATTATAAAGAATATGAAAAAAGTTTAAGGACAAAAAATTCAAAATGTGTATATAAAAGATAACGAGTGAAAACATTATTTGATAACAATTAATAAAAAGTTTTTGCGAAGTTTAATAAAATTTTATTAGATAAATATGAATTATATTTAATAAATTCAGATCAATTAAAAGCTAATAGATCTATTATAAAATGTTACATTGCTGGAACAATAAAGGTGTAAATAGATGAGACAAGGGTATTTTTGTAAGAAAAGTATGGGATGTATAAAATATATTTTAGGATGTATAAGTTTTTGATATAAAATATAAGTTAAAGATAATTTTATATTTTAAATTTGGGATATATAAGTTAAAGATAATTTTATATAAGTGTTAAAAAATGTATCGCATTATTTTCTCTCTACACCTCATGTTTTAATTTTTTATAAGTAAAATTATTTAATTAGTTTTTTTTTTACACAAGCTTTTGAAAATATATTTTTGAAAAATTATAATTTTTTTTAGAAATAGATTTTCCAAAAATAAATTTTTGAAAGTTTTTAAAGATTTTCATACATTCATTTATAAAAACCTCCAAAATATTTCGAAAAGTTATTTTTAAAATTTTTAAAAATTTTTGAATATTTATTTTTTAAAAGTTATATGATTTTTTTGAAATTTATTTTAAAAACTTATATAAAAAAATAATTAAATATTTTTACTTATAAAAAATTTAAAAAAAAGTTGGAACGTGAAGAAAAAATATTGAGTGCATTTAGCGGCGCTCATTTTATATTTTAAAGTAAAGCATCTTTAACTTTATTTATAAGTTTCCAATAATACCCTCTCTGCTTTTCCCTGCCACCATTCCCCTCGCTCTCACCCCCGGCTAAGCAACCCAAACGCAACGCTAAAAACTCCGTTAACTCTCACTGGCAGAAAAGAATCCCAAAGCCAAACAGAAATTACCTCTACAGCACCTATACCTATACGTATATTTCTGCTACGGAGGTACGATATTTACTCCATTAATTATTACTTCAATAATTTTTTTTTAGGTGTCTCCACCCCTTTATATTTCCTTCAAGTTTGATTCGAATTCATGTTTTTCAGTTTCATTGTTTCTGTAATTTGGCTGCCAAAGTAGTCATTGCTTTTTCTTCTCTTTTTTTTTTCCTTTTATTTTTATTTTCCAAGTTGAGGGGCATAAAAGAATATGCTATGTTTGAACTTTATATTTTCTATGGAATTTCTTTTTTACTTTTTTGCATTAAAAATTTCAATTTAAGAGGCTCCAATTGTCATTTTAATTATTATAAGAATGTTAGTTTGGGTTTTCTTATTCTAAAGCAATTATAATATATATATATATATATATATATATAAATATTTATGCAAATTGTGGTCTCAAGTTGTTTAGTTAGTTTTTTTTTTTTTTTAAGGTAATTATGATATATATATTTTTATGAAAATTGTGGTCTCAAGTTGTTTCATAGGGCGTTTTATTGGCTAAATCAAATGGTATCTTTTTTTTTTATTTAATGGTAGTTCTTTTATGAACTTTTCATTTTCATATTTGCTTCTGGGTATGCTTTTTTTTTTTTTTTTTTTTGTACAGATAATTGGAGTGATAGTTTTTGTTGGTTTCTATATGAATCTTTTGAATTCAAGCCAAATATAATATCATCTACTGTAGTTATTTTGTTGATCCTGTATACTTTGTTCTGTTTTAGCTTGCTCAGATTGTGCCAATGGTGAATTGATACTCTGATTGAGTTGTTCTTGGCATTTTAATTTCCATATGTGATAAATTAGCATTTTGCTGAACTTTTTTTTTGCCAGATTTATTTATTCAAACACCTAGGGGTCGCATGGAAACCAGGGGATCATTGGCGCAGGCAAGAAGAAAGCTAACGCTTACACCTAAGGCTATTGTACACCAGAAGTTTGGAAACAAAGCCTCTTATAAGGTAGAGGAAGTAGATGAACCTACTCAAAATGGATGCCCAGGACTGGCAATCCATCAGAAGGGTCCCTGCCTTTATCGTTGCATCTTGGAGCTTCCAGATTTTTCTGTTGTGTCAGGTTCCTTTAAGAAGAAGAAAGATGCTGAGCAGTCTGCTGCTCAGATGGTGTTGGAAAAGGTTTGCATCACCTTGCTCACCATACTGATTTCCTTATACTTCTAGTTTGATAGATGTGTCATTAGCCGCATTGATTGCTTCATTGTGATTTTTGGTGATAGGTTGTGGAATATATAGTGAAACTCAAGAAAAAATGAACATATTTCTCCTTGCATCGATTAAATAGGTGTTCCTTAGTTTGTTGCTAGGATTGCTCGTGTTAATATTGGCTTCATTTTGACAAGGTTGGTAGCTTGGAAGGCATGAGTTTAAATTAAAGGAAGCATTTCATGACGAAAAATACCAATTAGAACCCCAAAGCCCTAATTTGTAGAAACAAAGTAAAATACTAATTAACATTAAATATTCTAAATAATCTAAAATAGCCTGGATAATTAAAAAAATTACAATCAAACCCATATAAAAATAAAATAAGGTCTTAAGGATGTGTTTGGTACATAAGATTATGATAGGATAGGATAAGATGATATTATGAATATGATTAAATTAAATAAAATCATTCTATCTTGTGTTTGATGTGAGCAAGGATTAGGATATGATAATTTATTTATTGGTCAAAATTATCCTTCTTCAAAGTTTATACAACTTAAATTATTGATGTAATTTTTAAAAGTATAATAGGATATGTAAGTTCAATCCCATGGATTAAAAATAATCCTCTGCACTTTGGGCGAATTGAATCATCTTATACCAAGAGGATGATTAATCCTCCTTGTAATCCTACCCTTTTCTATAGATACAAACCAAACATAATATAAGATGATTATCATCTTATCCTATCTATCATCCTATGCACCCAACATGACCTAATAACTTAGTCTCTTAATTAGGATTTCTCCATCCTCCATAATTGATGTAGTACAAATAACTCACAACTCAATTTCCAGAAAATCTCGATAATTTATACGTCAAAAGCCTCCTAAAACTTTTATAACTTAGTTATTTATGACTGAAAATGAAACCCTAATAAAAACATAAAGGACCAATTATAACCCTAAAGCCCTAATTTGTAGTAAAGAAGTAAAACACTAATTAATATTAAGTAGCCTAAATACTTTAAAATAGCCTATATGATTATAAAGATTACAATCAAACCCATAAAAAATAAAATAAAGTCTGAAATAACTTTTTTAGTTTTGTAGGTAAGATGGTGATCCAAGAGGGGGTGAATTGGATTTCTTCAAATTCTTCCCAAACAAATGATTTTAATATAATTGGATGAAATTTAAAACCAATACCAAAATATGATGCAAACACTAATGAATGATGAACTATAAGCAAATATGAACTATAATCAAAATAAAGAGATAGGAATAGAGAAATCAAACACAAGAATTTATAGAGGTTTGGTCTTTTTCCACAAGGCACCTACGTCCTATCTCTTGGTTGTCCACACCAAGGATTCAATCCACTATACTTGAATTGAAATTACAATCTTATCTTTTTCTCATTAAGGCTTAAGATAGAGACCTTATACTTTGTACTTTCTAGGCTAAGTAGTAACCTCTCAATCCCACAAATTTAAGAGGATGCCTCACCTCTTGATTACAAAATCACTTAATAACAATGCAAACTTAAAACACCTCTCAAAGGCTAAGTGTTTGCCTAATGAAGAACAAGGAAATGTGATGAATGAAGAACAACAATATTTTGGATACAAGAAATACAAAGGATATTGAACTTAAGCTCTAAATAGTCTTGATTCTAAGAGAAAATGAAAATATAACTTGTTAGCCCTTGCTCTCTTGCTTCATCAACATTCTTGGTGTGTTGGAATGGCCAATATATAGAGAAAATGAAGAGCTAGCCGTTAGGGATGCTTGGGAGAAGAAAATAGCCATTGAAAGCATGAAAAAGTAGGCGTTGGACACATTTTGGGCATGACCCGATCGATCACTTCCATGAGGGGATCGATTGGTTCATGTTTTAAAGCCAATTTTGCCTTTGAAAATGCCTACTCAATCGATCCCTTTATGTAGGGGATCGATTGGTTCAAGGGGGTGATCGATCCCCTACATAGGGTGGTCGATCCCTTTTTCATACATGAGCACAAACCTGCATTAAAAATCAATCGATCATTTCCCTAAGGGGATTGATCCTATCCAAGCCAGGTAGTTGTCTTCTGTTTTGCACTCTACTCACTAATTTGATCATATTTTGAGTTATACAAATCCAAATCACAAACTGTTTAAAGATTTAGAAACTCGACTTAAAGGGCTTTCTATCCATATAAAATTCATCACCTAATTCATTGTGTACGAGTTATAGTGAATTTTCAAAACTACCCATTGTGCAGTTTTTAGACAACTACAAAGTGTCTAGGAAAAATTCAAAATCTTTTTTAAGAAAATTTGGATTTTGATTTTGTTTAATCCATTAGGAAGTAGACTCAAAAAGCTTTCCAACCATATAAAATTCAAATATTAAAACATTGTGAATTAATACAGAAAAATAAAACAAGTTCAATGTTGGAAAACTTTGTTCTTGTAAAACAACTTTCTTAAGTTAATATTTTTCTCAAAACCAATATTATCAAAATTGTATCAAGTCCAAAATGAATAAGTTCACTTTAAAAACAACAATTGGATTTTCATTTAAGCTCAAATAAATAATCTTTAAAAATAGATTTGATTTGAGCAATATGAAAACAAAGAAAGGTTTGTTTATACTTTGAAAAACATATTATTTATTTAGTATCAAAAATAAAACTTAAGAACATGTACTAAATAAATCTTTTTCTAAATCTTGATCAAGCTTATTTAGCTTAAAGTTTTGTCATTTCAAAATAAGGATCAATTCAAGGCTAATAAACTTAGTCTCTTAGTTAGGATATCTCCATACTCCATCGGTTGCTCTTTCATTTTCAAATAAATATCTCAAAAGTTTTGCCTGGTAATACAAATATTTGTTATTATTCAAGTTTGACTTTTGGATTGTGGGAAGTTGGACCAAATTGTTTACAAGGAGCATAGGGACATGTTTGAGCATCTCAATTTCTTAGTAGTCCGGTATCAACTCCTATAGCTTTTGGAGCTGGCATACAACTCATATACATTCCTGTGCAGTTTTGCATTTTCTCAAAAATAGTTAATTTGTTAAGCCATTTTCATGGTGCTACTATCAAAGTACAATGTCATGGTATTGTACACGTTACAGTAATGATCCCTTGTTTATTGAACTGTGTCTTTGAGATTATAATAACTTTGGGTTTCATCATTCTATATGTGGATGTAACAGGGTTATCTTTGCCTTTTCAGAAAGAATAACGTTAAATGAAGAAAGATTAATATTATTTTTTGCATGAAACTTAAATTAAATCTACATATTCCACATGATCATATTTTATTTCAAGCCTTAGCAGCTTTAGCATTTGTACTTTGATGGCTAACTGCATAGATTTCTAACGTTGCCCTGTAATATTGTCCAATTAAAATCTGCAAATCATTTATCAGTATAAGCACTAATGATTAGAGCTATTCATCATGCATATTGGGATAGATCTTGTTCCTAGCCAATCATTTTGCTACTTTGATTACTTTGATTTCAGCTCTTCTTGGGATTTTTTTGTTAGTATTTTAAGTTTATTTGTCCTTCTAGATTTCAAATTATTATCTAGTTTTCCTTTTATCCATGCAAAAATTGTCATTAATTTGTCCAAATGAAGCTGTCACTTCTTTTTCTTTTCATCTTCTTAATTTTCTTTATTTCTATTTCCAAATTGCAGCTTGGCATCCATCCTTCTGCAGATAGTCCCACAGCAGAGGAAGATTGGACAGAGTTGATTGCTTTTATCAAATTTATATTCTCAAATGAGGTTGGTGGAAATTTTGTCTGTTTGGTTTTTATCAGCAATAGCATGGATTTGTGCATTCCCATGTGCATCAGTGGGGTTGTGTATGCATGTGTATGCTACTTCTATTTTTTTCTTCAAATATACTCAACTAATAACCATGATACATGTAAACATGGAATTGTCTGTGGACTTTTATTCTTGTTTCACTGTATATCATGAAATCATCTGGTGGCGTTGAACTGTACAACTTTCTACTAGAATAGAAGAAAGGATCGTAGATAACAGAATATGGCATTATCCTACCCTTGCTTGTGGGAAGCTTGGACGAGCTAGCTTTTTCCATTCTGTGTCCAAATTTTACATGGGCAAGTTTGAAGCAGTTTTTTTTTTCCTTACGACTGCAATGGCTTCCTGACTCATCTTTACCAAGTGAGTTCAATGGAGTAGCGTTCCTCTGCAGTCTGCACCCTGCCTTTTCCACTAGTCATTTCTACAAGCACAATTTAACTGTGTTAGCCAAATTTTCTTGACTCTGCTTTATCCTCTCATTTGTGAAGTTGGTTTCATCTCTTAATCATGCATTTATGTTCATTTTTATCTATTTTTTATATTATGAGGACACACTTCTATTGCTTTAAGTAAATCAATTTCATTCTAATTTTTTCTCCCTTTATCTTTTTCATCAAGTTCCTTTCAGTTCTTCATCCTCTGAGCAGTCACTTCAAAGCAGCTTTGTGCAGAGCTGGTGATCTTAATGGTTCAGTTCCTGCTTCTGTTATTGCTATATGCGATGGGAAGCCTAGTAATCTCTGCAAAATAATTAATCCTACAGTGGAGTCTCATCCTTTCTTGGTCTTATCATATATTATGAGCGCTGCTGCAGGATTACCAGAGTTGGTTTTAGTCCTGAGGGACAGCTTTCGATTCAGAGGAAAGATCCTTATCATCCTGATGTCATAGAATTATCAGTACCTCAACAATTAGGTGTTGCTGAAAGCATATCGACTATGGCCATATTTATACCATGTTCACCTGAAAAGGCTGTTGAACCATTGATTCTTAATATTTCATCAACAGATTATTACCTTGATGTTATTGCACAAAAACTTGGATTATCAGATGCCAACAAGGTTTTGATCTCGAGGTATGTTGAAACTGTTAAATGATTGATGATGCCTGGAATGGCAATTCTATATGTGAAGGACGCTCCTTAAAGATTACTCATCCTAAGGAGCTAACTATCATTTGTTCTCAGGACTATTGGTAAAGCTTCATCTGAAACAAGGTTTTACTTTGCTGCTCCTGAGTCATATCCACTAGATATGTCATCTGATCTTCTAAATGCTAAAGTTGCTACGTTTGGAGGACCTTTGAATGCAAGGGCCAGCTACATTTGTAGCCAAGATATATATGGTGACACAATTTTGGCATCCATTGGTTACACTTGGAAATGCCAAGACCTTTTTCATGAAGATGTCACGTTGCAATCATATTACAGGTCTCTTCTTCATTCGCATATAAAATTTCTTCTGATATTTTTTTCATCTGTAAAGCTTTTTTATTTTTGGGGTTCAAATTAATTCACAGTGCTTGTGAAAACTCTGGCTGCAAATAACCTCAGCTGAAAAGACTGCTAGTATGTCTTACCTCGATTTGTTTGAAGGGCTCAAAATTCATGCTCAACCTTATCTTTAAAAGTGCTTTGCTGTTATAGAAATGAAGAGCAAAGCATAGGAAATTTTCCAAGTTCCAGCTAGGTTTAGGTCTTCCTATGTAATGTTTCTAGCTTAGGTAAGCTCGATATTAACTCAATGCATTGATCTAAGAAAGAAAGTATCAGCCACTAGTGGTATTTCAGTATGGCTGCTTATTCAGTCAGTTATCTGCTTATAGTGGTATATCTTGTATGATGCAACTGTATGAGTTTGTAACTGTTCACTGTATAATCGTTTTGGACGAATTTATGCAGGATGCTTATAAGTAAAATACCAAGTGGAGTTTACAAGTTGTCCAGAGAGGCAATACTTGCAGCAGAGTTGCCCCTGACATTTACTACAAAGTCAAACTGGAGGGGTTCTTTCCCGAGAGAAATTCTCAGTTCATTCTGTCGCCAGCACCAGCTATTAGAACCTGTCTTTTGTGCCTCAAGCATTCCTACAAAAGCATCAACGGAGTTGTCAAGATCAAACAAGAAACTAAAGGTTTCAGAGTCAGCTGATGAGACAGAGTATGCAAATAAAAATGGTGCTGTTGATGCTGATGCTAAATCAGTGGGGTTGGGAAGCAGTTTTACTTGTGAAGTAAAATTATATTCTAAGTGTCAAGATTTGATTTTGGAGTGTTCACCCAATGTTTTGTATAAGAAGCCAAATGATGCTGTCCAGAGTGCTTCTTTAAAAGTTTTATCATGGTTGAATGCATATTTTAAGGATATAGATATGCCTTTAGAGAAGCAAAAACAATCAGCCAATGTATTTGATAGTAAGTTTTATCCTCAAAATTTTTCCAAGGAAGTTGTACGATGCCTATCTGTTCATAACTGTCAGCATAATAAAACTTTGGGAGGCAAAGAACCTGAATCAACCAGTATTAATATTCTAAATGGTGTGGTGGAAAATGATGTGAGTTCTATAAATATAGAAGGTCCAGATTCTAGTGTTTTTCCATCTAATGGGTCCCTTTTGTGTATGTGTTATTCTGTATCTTTAGTGACAAAAGGTAAACTTCAGAAAGAGCTTCTTGAAAGTATTGAGGAGTTTGAGTTTGAGATGGGGACTGGGGCAGTGATTCCCTGTCTTGAAGCTGTTGTCACTCAGATGTCTGTTGGCCAGTCTGCTTGTTTTTATGCAGAGTTGCCTCCTGAAGATTTGGTTCTGGCTGCGGCTAAGGATTCTGCAAATGCTGTTGCATTCTTATCTTCACGTGAGTATATACATTCTTCAAGTGCTATATAATAGTTGAAAATTTTCCTTATCTTGATCCCAAGGTTGAAAGATAACTAGGGATTTTGTCTGCCTTCAATATTTTGGTAGTGTCTAAATCTCTATGTTGCATGTTGAATAAAAGTATCTCTTAGATTAAAAATCGTTTGTGGTGAGCAAGGGAAGTGTAATATATTTTGCACATGAGACAAACATTACATGTTAATGCAAATTTCAGTTAATGTGCACTTTATTAATTTCAGTTCTTTATTTGCAACTATATGTTTAATATCTAATTATCAAGTATTTATGTGCAACATACATGGAAACAAATACTAATAGCAATAAATGGAGGCTGTATAATACTTCTTTTGTGGCAGAATTGCTTTAAATTGGTTGAAGATCTAATTGACTGTACTTGGTTTTCTTTGCATAAGCCTGCTGCTTGGAGTACTCTATCATTTTGTTACGGGTGATAGAACCCCCAGAAGACAGAATGGAACAGGCTCTTTTCAGCCCACCACTTTCAAAGCAACGTGTAGAATATGCCCTGCAGCACATTAAAGAATCTTGTGCTACTTCTTTGGTACTTGCCTTGTTTCCTCTTTTTTGTCAATGTTGATAATAACAATTACAGTTTGAGATCGTGATATGTTCTGTTGTAGGTTGATTTTGGATGTGGCTCTGGTAGTTTACTGGAGCCTTTGTTGGATTATCGAACTTCTTTGGAAACAATTGTTGGTGTTGATATTTCACAGAAGAGTCTTATCCGTGCGGCAAAGGTGTGTGCTAGTGTATTTTGGCTTTACATATGGCCAAATGAATTTTAGTAGGTCATTTCTGAGCATTATATGAAGGATATGGACAAAAGCAATAGTCCCATTGTTGCATATCATAAATGAGTGGATAAGGATTTTAAATCATCTTATCTGTGTGCTATATTATTCTTTCACAAGTTAAAATGTGCCTTAGCTACTTATCTTTGATTCTCTTCATTACACAGGTTCTTCACTCAAAACTAACCATGAAGTCAGATCCTGATGCACCATGTAGGAGTATAAAATCTGCAGTTCTTTATGATGGTTCTATCACAGATTTTGATTCTCGGTTGTGTGGATTTGATCTTGGCACGTGCTTAGAGGTATTTAGAACCAACCCTTTTAATGAACCTTTCCTTACAGAACCATTGGTAATTAATGCTATATTATTGATGCAATAAACTGTTAATTTGCAGATTATGTTTTTAAGAAACTGTGATTGTACTTGCTATTTCTTATGTGTTATTTCGTTGTAGTCTTTATTCTTTATTCAAAAGCTTAAGTTCCCCTATGTACCGTCAATTCTTCTACCTGGCCTGGTTTTGGAAATAAACTTTCCATGTAAGCTAATGCCATTGGGTGTGTCTGTCACTTTGTTACCCATGTAACATATTTGTTCTGCACAAATAAGGTTGGCAAGAACAAACTTCTTACCTGTAACAAGAAATGTTGGAATTTGTAATATTTTTTCTTAGTTTTACAATTATGTTAGGTTATGGAGAACGTCACATAAAACCGTTTGAATTGATAGCTTAAAAGATCTTTGACACAGATATTGAACTGCATAAATTTGTGGATACTTGTTGGGAAGATGAATACCAATGGGGGATCATACTTAAATTGGCCAAAGGAAAGGTATAAAAAGAAATCATTGCATCATTGTCTAGGTATTCCTTTACATTGTTGTCGAAAGACAAAGTAATGAACTGACTATAAAAAGCTCGGAGTGCTTGAATTATGAGGAGCACATATTAGATTGCATATTTCATAAAAGTGGTTCTATCATGAAATAGAAATACGAGCAATTCGGGATAAAGAGAGGATATTTACAGAAAACATTAAATAACTCTTCTTTTTGTGCCATATTATGGACTGTGCTTAACTTTTGAAGATTTTGGTTTTAGGTTTTTTCTGATAAAATTTATTCAGAAAATTTTAAAACTCTATATATATGTATATATTTACCCAAGTTATACTTTTATGAGTTTATAAATGAAGAGACATATGTATGTTTACATGCACATGTGCTTATGTATTGAAGCTCTTTGGGCATTGTAACTAATCATAAGTCATGGACAGTACTCATCTCATACAGCATGTAAACTACTGGGACAAAATCCCTGAGGTCCTAAGAATTGGGGTGTAAGATTGCTGCAGAAACCAATGCTTTATGTGATCCTTGAATGCAAACAGAATAGCCACTAGTTCCAACTTCTTGGGGTTAAAGCATAAATTTTATGGTATGAAAGTTTCTAACTTATCCAAGATGATTATCTATTGGATTGATTGAAAATGGAGTCTGAATAGCATCCAGGGCATAGCTTCTAGTATGGAAAAGCTGATCAAATCATGTTGGTATTAACAATAAAATGAAACAGTTTCCTTTTTTATTGTTCTTGTTCACAGCTGACATTTTGAAAATGAATAGGTGATTGAGCATATGGAGGAGGATCAGGCCTGCTTGTTTGGTGATGTTGTGCTCGGTTTTTTTCGTCCAAGGATTCTTACTGTTTCGACTCCCAACTATGAATACAATGTAATACTCCAGAAATCCAATATAACAAGCCAAGAAGATGATCCAGAGGAGAAGATTCAGTCACAATCATGTAAATTTCGCAACCATGACCACAAGTTTGAGTGGACGAGGGAGCAATTCAACCATTGGGCATCTGAATTAGCAATCAGGCACAATTACTGCGTTGAGTTCAGTGGGGTTGGTGGTTCTGCTGACCAGGAACCGGGATTTGCTTCACAGATAGCTGTCTTTAGAAGGGTTTTCCTGCCCGAGGATGATGATCTTCGGGAGGAGCAAGTAGATTCGGCATGCCAATACAAAGCTCTATGGGAGTGGAATAGATCTATAAGCTCCCTCTGACAAATTAAACAGAAACAGCCATAGAAAAAGATTTTGCTTTTAGTTTGATAGCCAGGCTAGCAGGTTGTAACACCAAATTTTGAACATGGTGGTGAAGTATCCATTAAATATATGCATCTTTTACATGAGCCTAAATCTGCAAATATCAGGAAACTCTTTAGTACATCTAACTGACGTTGAGGATATGTGGAACTTGAACGTGTCAAACATTTACTCTATTTTTTCTTCTTAAATCTTAATTACTTTCTGCTATTGCTGCTGGTGAGCAATGGGAAAGACAGAAATTAGAGGAAGCTTTGGAGGCCATCCAAAAATGCCTCAAGCCTGAAGAGACTAAGGTCATTGCAAAATGAATGCAAGAAAATCATACTTCTCTTGTAACTGCATTTCAATGCTGGTCGGTAACGGAGCTTTCTTGGGAGGTGGAGGAAAGGAAGAAAGTTCATGCCTTATGGCTTGAGCATTGAACTAAGGATTACTAAAGATTAACTCTGTGGATAATATTAGATACCATACCATAAAACCAAGCTTAGAACGTTAATCATATGAAAATTTAGTAAAAAAAAATTAATATTTGATGAATTGACAATGTATAAATGTTTTATATATTATCAATCAATCAATCATAAAATGAGATCTCATTAATTAGTAAACAAAATATAATCAATTTTTAAAAATAAATATTAATAAATTGCATTATAATTTCACTCTTTTTTTTTTTAACAACCTGACTACTTAATATCAATGGTTGATTGAGAGTTTATAGCACTTGTGCATAATTAGTGCATCAAATATTAACTAAAAAAATGTTGTGTTTAACATGTTTCTAACAAGGTACTGTCCAGACTCTGCTCAAACAAATCCATTCGTCACCTTTCTAGTGCTCTAAAAAAAAGGCCTCTTTGGTGATAGTATTGTGAGATCAACAAGAAAAAAGGTGACAACATTGGCCATTGTAACTAGTCATGTTGTAAAACCAATAGAGGTTTTCCTTCACATCTTGGCTGAGTACACCCTGCCCTCAGAGCATTTATTGTTTATGTTATTGTTATTTGCACACCCTATGCACACACCTCACGCCGACCAAGGCATGGCAAGGGATACAAACATAACACATTTTTTACTTGGATATTGTCGTGAACCATTGCAACTTGATCACAAGTTTCTTCAGAATATCAAATTGAATACAATTTCTATCATCCACCAAGAATTATTCAGGGAAAACACAATGCTTTACACTGCAAAGTTCAATCCTTTTCTGTTGGTACACTTTCACCTGTGAACCTAGTTAACTTCACTCTCGCCCGAGTAATAATGGTGGAAAACACATGAGAAGTCCTCAGTTTCATGACCATCCTTGCAGATCTCTGTATATCTGCAGAAACAGAAAAGGACCGGGCCATCAGCAAGTAACTATACAGCATAAGATTTTGAGTTGCAATTGCTTCCCCATAATTTGCTAACTTATTGCAATCTGATGCAGAAGTGTCGATGTAAATCCATGTTTGTACAGATGTTATGGTATACAGGTAGAAGTATTACTAAAATCGTTTGATACAGGCTAGCTTCCTTCCCAGTTAAAATATGCAGTGTCAACTGTGTCAGACACATCAAAGTGTTAGTTAATGGCCAGACACTGACTGCTAGAACTTAAGAGCTTGTAAAAGCCTAAGGCTTTGTTTGGTAGAGCATATAGAAAAATGAAAAGATAGAAATTGGAGGGGGAGAAAATGGAAAGAAAACATGTTATTTCTTTCCATAGATGTGCTTGGTATGAAAGATGGAAAAGTATAAGGAAAATTTAATTTCCTTCCATCTATAGAGTTGAAAAAGTAAAGGAAAGAAAATAAAAGTTGTCGATTTTACCATTATATCCTTTATAAATTAAGATGCAAAAGTTATAACTTAATTATGATGAACAATCTTGTAAATATACAACACTTGATTCACATTTCTCCCATTTTCTCTCCTGTCTTTCCAATTTTGAATTATTTCTTTCAGCAAATAAGTGTGGAAAATGATCATCTTTCGTATTCATGATAATAGTATGCAGTCCATGACTGCACTGACAATGGATTACATTGTTTTCTAAACCTGTTCCAATTTGTCATTTCATTTCATCCATCACCTTAAAGGAGGCATATTCTGCATTAATTGAATGCTGTTTATTAATGTTGCAATAATTTAAGTGGATTCCAAAAGATTAACATTTCATAGCTTGCCTAATTTCAGCTATGATACTTAAATAGAAAAAAAAGTCAGTTATGATACTTACATGTTCTGTGCTACGAATGTCAATGGACATTTTAGACCAACTTCTTCTGCTGATGCTGCGGCAAGGTTTAGGTCTTTAGCCTGCATCGTTAAAATGAAAATTTTTATCCATGCTCAAGATAAGTCCACTAAAAACCTAGTGCTGGGGAAATTAGAGTCCAATGTCAAACAAAATTCAGTTACACAACGGTGATCACATATACAAGTGACCCTACTTAAGTGAACATACTTTATTCTGTACATAGTCATTATATGCTGTTTCAGCTTATAGAAGTTACCGGGCTCCAGTGTATCAAGCAACCTGATGAAGTATGATAAAAATGTGCAGTGAGCTTTTGTGAAGACAGATACATATTTGGCAAAGAAAATTGCTTACCATGAGCTTGGATGCAAATCCACCACTATAATTCCTTGAAGATGGCACTCCTTGCATAACACCAGGAACTGGATTATAACTATCACTGTCACATTGAGCATGTTTTAGAATTAAGAAGCATATGATTGGCAGATTCACCCACATTAAACCAAGTCTCCATACTTGATAAAAATAGCACAGCCTCACAGGCTCTTGAGAAAATGTTTACATATTAAGCTTTCCCATACCCTGCCAGCACCCCATAATATCTGGCCTCACAGCTTTCAGCCATGCATTTAAAACGTAAGAATGACACAGTGTAATGCTAGAGAAGACTGATGCAACTTCCAAGCTTAAAAGCCTGAAATCTGATTTAAGTGTTGGTATTGTTGTGTGTTTCATGTTTTATGGTTTTAAAAATTTTGTTTTGTTTTATTTTCGTTTTACTTTCAATTTATTGAATTTGAAAACATCTTTGGATAGAAGGTTTTTGCTGTAGAAATGTGAAAACAAAAACATGTAAGATAGAGTGATTAAAGCTTTGAAATCTTAAAAGGAAGACGTTCGATTCTGGCCAGAAGCAAAATTGTTAAACTGTAGCAGTACCATAGCGGAATTGTAGCCAAGCGGGTGAACAGTGCCCGTGCAGTAACAGTACTGAAATTGTTTCCAAAATTTTGAAAACACCATTTTCCTGTTTGCAATAATTTTCAAAACTTTTCAAAAGTTTATTTTCTGTTTTGAAAAACAAAAAACAAAACAAACTATCAAACATGTTTTTGTTTCTAATTTTCAAAAAAACTAAAAAAAAAAAAAGAAAACAAAAAATGAAAACATTACCAAACAACCCCTTAAACAACTGGTGCAGTTTTCATATGAAGTGTTGTCAACTAATGACAGAAGCACATGCTCCAAACTTGGGGTCATCACTTTCATTTTTCATCACATATGTTTGTCTTCTAACAAAACGTTTGAAGCCAGACTGAGAACTTTGATTAGTTTAAGAGGCTTGTATGTTTATTGTAGCGTCACTTGGAAGAAAAATAATTGAATTATTTTTGCAAGTGATACAGTAGAGAAGTGCTTGATACCTACTCCAACAGCGAGCACTTGAAGAGTTAAATATCTTTGTCAGAGTACTGGCAGTTATTCCTAGTGACTGACCAAGAGCAAGAGCTTCTGACACTCCAAGCATACTAACAGCCATTACCAAATTGTTGCATATCTTTGCCGCCTAAATAACGGAATCATGCCAAAGATATTAGAAGCTCACCAATAAACCCATAGAGTTGGAGAATAAGAATGAATCCTAAAATATGCCAAAGGAATTATTATTTCGCTGCCCACAGAAAGAATTCATACAGAACTTAGCTGTTTCATTGTCATATTATTATTCTTATACAAATTCTTCCAAGTCACTGCAATGAAAGAAAATATATAATAAACATTTAGTAATTACATATTACTATTTCCAATATTACAAATTTTATTATCTTAAGCATGAATGGATAAATAACTCTTACAACAGCAGGATGTCTAAATTGATTAGAGCTAATATTTGATCAAATTAGGGCTTTGACTTATTGTTTAGATCCATTATGAGTCCAATTATGCCCATCTCCTTTAAAATAAAAATGTATATGACTTAATATTACAAGAATAGTACTTTATCCAATCCAACTTCAAGTACTTCCAAGAAAGATGATAATAAAGACACTGGTGAAGCTGATTCTCGTATTATATTTTGATTGTCTTGCAGTAAATACTATGGGCTGCATGCTTCAAACCCACATCACTTCAATAGATTATGTCACATGTCAGCAGTTTCATCCGATGCTGCTTAGAAGGCAAGAAACTCTTACCATTTGTCAAATTTATTCAGAAGCCATGCAAACTATATATCAACTCTAGAATGCCTAAAATTTCTCGAGAATGTAGTCAATCTGAGTTTTCTTGTCATCTTCACTATTCATATAAAGTTCCATACTAAAGTGAGATGGTGGGGAGGGAAATCAAAAGGAAATATTTTCATGTACTTAAGAGAACTTACTGAACCATTTCCAGGTCCACCACAGAAAATTGTGTTCTTTCCCATTGAAAGGAGTAAGGATTTGGCAGCAAGATACGCGTCTTCAGAGCCACCAACCTGGATTACATGCCATCTTTTGGTCATAAGTTGAATGCTATCCAACAGAGCAACTTTAGTGCTGCCAACCTAATATCATTTTTGTTTCTAAGACACCAGACTTGTGTGGCAACTATTTTTACGTACATCATTGAACTAATAAAGTAACTATAATGTCCTACAGCCAAATTGATCCTAACAAGTATCCTCATGAACAGGGTTAAAAAATTTGGAAAAAGATTTTACTTGCCAAAAAAATTTTACAGCAGGGGAAGACTGCTATCATTTTTTTTTTTTTTGAGGGGGGGGAGGGGTGTGTTGAGGAGAGGGGAAGGAGGTGGAGAAATGAAGTTTAATGAGTATCCATATCCATTCAACGGAAAAGAATATATAAATTTTGGTCATTAAGGTGAACTCTAATCAATAAGGTGATCAAACGTGAATTCATACCATGAAAGTAAGTGAACCAGCTTCTGCACCTACAACACCTCCAGAGACAGGAGCATCCAACATGACAGGGTTCTCCCAATTATCTACACAAGTTTTATGTATTCAAACTCTGAAAATAATATGATTGTATGCATGTTTGTTTGTGTGTGTGTGTGTGGTGTGTGCACATGCATTTATATTTATTTATGAATGAAGGGTGCAGAGGATTGAAGACATATCATGCAAGTTCACCTCATATGTGGCTCTCTCATTCTCATGTTTGAATGGTGAAGTTGAGAAAATGGGGTGACCTCAAATTAACATCTCTCACACATGACTACAATCATCTTGTTTCAATTGTCTCTCAACCAAGTCAATAATCTGATCATTCTCTTCATAACAAGCAAAACAAACTAACAATTGTGTGTGTGTGTGTGTGTGTGTGTGTGTGTGAGAGAGAGAGAGAGAGAGAGAGAGAAATGAACCAGGAAAGTACTGAACAAGAAAAAAAAGATTTCCGATGCATTGATAGATAAAGAATACATAGCGAGGGACAGACTGAGCATTTTAATCTCGATGACACAGTTCTAGTAAAACCGCATATTTATATTTACTTTGACTCAATGAGTGGTACCTTTCTTTTCCTTTAAAGTGCAATTAGATACAGACATAGAGAGCTTTCTTGATGTTTGGGGATCAATAGTAGATGAATCTATTAATAACCGCGGCGTTAGGAGACTTCCTCCTTGAAGTAAGCCATTTGATCCATTATAAACATCCAACACCTATATAGATCAGATTGGTCGCTAAGGCAGGCATTTTTGCAGTTGATAATAAACCTCAAAAATCAAGGAGAAAAGAAGAATTAATAATTAAGTGCATCAGATAAATTTAAAGTAACAACACAGCTCTGGGACACCTAAGTACTTAGCTTAACATAATTTAATCAGAATATAATACATAACCCATAAGCATAAGGATCTCCAGTTGTAGTAACAACCAAAATAAGTATTCACTTCAATGGTTTGATCCTCTATAACAATGGGAAAACATGAACTGTATTTTATTACCACACTAGATAATATTTTATCCTGCATTCCTTTAGATATATCTGGTTATCTATTTATCATTACACAGTATTTCAAATTACCTTAACGATGACCAACACAAGAGGAGGACATCATCATAACTACAACATAATGAAGAAAATAGATGCAGAGAACCTACCTTTTTAAGGTTTTTGTTATCTAGAGTGTCGTTTCAACTTAGGTACTTTTCCTCTATAAACTTACAGCAAGAACCGGTGGCCATATAATTGTAAACAGAATAGGGAAAGCCAAGCTCTAGCTTATAAACAACTGCTAGGGATCTAGTGTAAGAATGATTTCATGATGACAAAAAGATAAGACTAGATGGAGAGTCCCAAAAAAACTAAAAGGTAAAAAATAAAACTAGAATCAGTAGTTACAAGAATTTTGGACCACAGCAGAAAACCATTGCAAAAACAATCTATGAGTCATAATGCTCACATGAGATGATGAAGGCAACATTGTGATTACAACGTCACTTGCTTCTGCAACTTCAAAAGGTGTTTGCTTTGTTGAAACTCCCATTTCGGAGTACATCTTCATGACATTACAGTTTCTGAATTAAAAATAAAGCTGCAAATTTGATTTAGAGTAGAAATGTGTGTGCTGCACCTTTACATAAAGAAAAGCCTAAATAGCATAAAGAGTAGCAATATTGATAGATAAAGAAAAACATACAACTAGCTGGAAACAAAGGAAGCAAAGTAAATCATGGCACTTTAAAGGCGAGAAAAGGTTTGAACGTATTACACATCATGAACAGTCATTTTGTATCCAGCCTTGAGTAAATTATTTGCCATTCTGGATCCCATATTTCCCAGCCCGATAAATCCCACACTCTGTCAAAAGTAAATGAAATGATACATACAATCCAATTAGGAGAAGCATCACAAAAAATATGACGGTATGACAGGGTAGCATAACATTTTTAAGTAATTAGCACTAAAAGAAAGAAAGAAAAAGAAACTTTATTATTTGAAAAGCCATTTAACAATACAGTTTCCCAATTGAGAATGCTCATGCAAAGACTTGACTGTGCATTTTTCAAGAGCATAATTTAATTCATATATACCCAAGTATGATAGGTTTCTAATGTATTCACTGAGTAGATGACATGGAAATGAATCAACAAATTCTATCTCCAGTTAAACAGCTAGGACCAAAGCAATATATTTCATCAAACAGATAAACCCAATTCTATCTACTTCAAGGAAAACAAACAAACAAACAAACAAATAAATAAATAAAGATTGGTTGGGTTTAGAGTTTAAATCCAAAGACATGAAAGGCAATAGCCACATTAACTTTGTAAACGACGTTTACCCAACTCACGATATGCTTCCTTCCACAAACTCAAGGAGAAACCCAGACTTCATGCTTGATAATGGGAGCATCCAAAGCTTATGATAGCCCAAAATACAAAAGGCAAAAGCTTTGAGTTTTGAGAGAAACGCTAACCTCAAAGTGGGAAGAAGAGAAGCTGCGAGTGGGAATGGAATGGAAAGGGGAAGACGAGAGGATCAGTTGTTGAGAGAAGGAATTACAAAGCAGGGCTCTCACTCTGTGACTGTAATTCCTCATCATCATCATCGTTGCCATTGAATTGATAATATAAAAGTAATAATCTATGTTTCCAACAACAAGACTTGTAAGTTAAAGTAGCAGTAGAAATTCTACAGTTGAGCTTGCTTCACTTCACAACTAGGATCATCTCCTTTCCACACTCATTTTCCTCAAAAACGGAAGCGTTTTATTTTCATTTGATAAGTGGAAACTTACAATTAGGTGCGAAGAGATAAGTAATAATTAATAATCATTGCTTTTTAAAATATAATTTCAATTGAGTGTAATTTAAGTTTTAGGTTGCAAAAACTAAATTAATTTTTATAAATTCACGTAATCAATTATAATTTGTACATTTTATCGTACCAATATTATGAGTTGGATAATATTCAAATAAGCTTTTGAATTTTACTCGAAAATAGAAATAATTTTTTCTAAAAAAATAGAAATAATTTTATGATTTTTTTTACATGTAATTAAGATTACAATTTTTATTTGAATTAAAATTTTAGCAATATAAAATATTAAAATGATATAATAAAATTAAAATAATAATGAAATAATAAATAAATCATGAATATATTTACAATCTAACTATTCGATCAATCCTTAAATCTAGTCTAACTCAAGCTAATTTTTAAACAATAATTTTTTTTTAAGTCAAAACTTAATCTTAGTAACATTTAATTAATAAAAATTAATTTTTTTATTTAATTTTCAAACTTTTAAAATCAATAAATCGAGCAAAATTAAGTCTTAAACAAAATTTTTAAAAAATTAATTAAATTTGATCTGATCCATGTATAAAATAAAATCCTCCCCCCCCCCAAAAAAAAAAATTATCCGTTTATAAACCGGTGTCATCAAATTTTATTTTTGAATCTTGAACAAAATTTTTAAAAATTTAATTGAATTTGATCCTATTTATAGATAAAGTGAAATTCCACCCCCCTCAACCCAAAATTTTTTTTATCGGCCAAACAAAATCACAATATAAGTAATAGTCATTTAAGAAGTGATCCACTACTCATTAAACTGAAAAAAGTCAATGGGCTAAACTTTGATTAACATCTGAAATAAAAGATAACCGAGCCCAATAAGACTAAACCTCAAACCACCCGAGCTGAAAATGCATGCCTTAAGTCGGACAAAACAAGCATTGAAACTTGTTTGGAGACGGTGGATTTTGTCATTCAAAAACCAGCAAAACTAGCTGAAACTTTTCTAATTCATTCCATAATGTGCTTCATTTTTACAACAAAATTTGAATGGAAATCAGCTGATGGATATGCCAAAAGAAAAAGAGTCAAAACGGAAGGCCAATGAGGGATTGAATTCCCTGAATATTTCAATCTAAAGATTGATTATATAGAAGAAAGATCTTCATATATAGTCTTGATACCTGGCCTCTCAGAAACAGATCCTACACACCTTAATGCTATTCCAAGGACCTCCCTCATTCCCTTTTCAGCAGCTGAATTCATCATCTCTCGTGCCAAGGCAGGATCAAAGCAATCTGCTACCCTCGACCGCACCCATTCCTTCAAATCAATACCTTCCTCTTCCCCAGGAATTACATCACCAGCACATCTGCCTGTTAGAAGTTCCAACAGAATCATTCCGAACGCATAAACATCTGACTTGAAGGAAAGCAGCGGTTTCTTGGTGTCAGCCAACTCTGGTGCGCGATAACCCAGGAGCCCCGCATCCAGAATTTGTTCCATAGTGCCAGCTTGTGTCATGAGGCGGTGTAGGCAGTAATCAGCAATACGTGCATTAAGGTCAGGTCCATCTAATAGTATGTTTGTTGCTTTTAGGTTACCATGTGGAACAGCACGGTCAAAATGGAGATAGTTTAGGCCACGTGCAACATCAACAGCTATTTTCAGCCTCTGTGCCCAGGATAAGGGTGGGCCTTTCCTTCCCGGTCGATCTGAAAATATAAGATGAGATCAATATTTGTAATGAGAATGAAAACCAGACATATATATAGAAGCTACACATATTCAAATTTTATCACCATCATGCTTAAGAACATGATAATACCTAAATGAAGTCTCTCATACCTAGATGTAATATGGGGAACATTCCAATATTTTTAAATATATTAATTCTGCAGCTTTTACATACTAATTTTTTTAATATATGTAAAAGATGTCATGACTAAAACCTAAATTACATAAAAACTAGGAAAAGAGTATCTAATAGGAAAGCATGAAAGATTATATTATATCATATCATAAATAAGTTATTCCTTCATGCAAAAATCATCTATGAAAAAGGAAGAATAAATGGAGGTGAAGATAGTAAGAGAGTGGAAGAACTTGCCGATCCGTGCTGAAGCTCTTAAAGATATTGGAATAGAGTAAAAAGACTTTACTGCTTGATATACTAAACCCAAACAGTGAACCAGACCTGTCTTCTACCCAAGCATGGGACCTAGCCCCCTCTATTTTCTAGGACTAATGAAAGGTCTATATGTGGATCTAGAATTTATATTGAAACCTAGACAGAGGCACTACACTAAAGAAGAAAGGGACCACGCATATGTTTTTTGACAATAAGGGTGAAACAACAGTTAGATCAAATAATAAGATTTCCACCATCCCCACCTCCCCCCATTATGTTTTTTTGATAAGTACTGTTCTAATATGAGACCTACAAATAATGTGTTGAAAAACTACAGGGTAAACAGTTACCATAAAGAAAGCTTGCGAGACTTCCAGGTGAAATATAATCAGAAAGAATCAGCTTCTCATGCTGGGTGGGGCCCCAGTAGTACCCTCTCAAACCCACTACATTAGGATGCCTAACGTTTGCAAATTTTTTAGCCTCCTTGGCAAATTCTTTTCTCTGTTTTGCCACCCCTTCTCTGAGCCACTTAACAGTCAAGAAGGCTCCGTTATCCAAGGTTGCCCTGTAAGAAGTCCCATGGCTGCTCCTTCCCAAAACTTCTGCTGGAGCCCTTGACAGCTCCTCTGGTGTCAATGTGATTGTATCATCAAGAAAATACAGCTCACCAACCAATCGATCTGGTGATCTTACATCCAATCTTGCAAGGTGCTCAGCGGTAAATGACTCTCCAGACTCCGGTGACCAAGATAAATGGCTGGTCTTCGAAGGAGAGTAGCCAGTCCCCGCTGCCATTTTCTCACCGGGAGTGATAATTTCAGATGATGATCCTTTCCGTGAAGACACAAGATCCTCCGCCGAAACAACCAAAGCACCCCCACTCTCAGTCCCAACAATGCTAGAAGGGTTTGTTGGTGCTCGCTTGCGAACACCTTTACTTGTAACATGCTCTGGAGGACTTCTCCTTGATATACGGATGTAATTTAGGAATATAGCAAGCAGGATGAGTAAGATAAGAACAACCACACATGACACCACAATCACCCATTTGACAATTGTGTTGATCGGTTTCCTCCTGGAATGTTCAGCGGGGGCATTATTTGATCCGGGAGGACCACTTGGAAAATTCAACTTAGAATTTCCAGGGTAGAAGGAGGAAGAAGGGAACTTCCTTAGATTTTCTGGTACAACTCCAGAGAGATCATTGTAGGAAACATTAAAGCTGTGAAGACTGTTAGGTACCTTGTTTGGTAAAGATCCAGTAAAATGATTCTGGGATATATCTAATGAACTTAGAGAGTTCATGTCAGCCAATGAAGTTGGCAGGGAACCAGATAAGTTATTGCCTGCAAGATTGAGCACTTGAAGTCCAGCCAACGATCCAAATTGGTTGGGAAAATAGCCATTGAGCTGATTGCGAGAGAGATCAAGAACATGGAGGTTGGATTCACTAGAACGAGAGAACTCAATAGCACCAGAAATTAAATTGTTCCCAAGATGAAGTTCTTCCAAAGTAGCCGAGTTTAGTAGGTCATTTAAAAGAGGTCCATCTAATTGGTTGAAACTGAGATCAAGGACACTAAGCTTAGGGTACTGCATTATCACTTTTGGTAGAGAGCTGCTAAGAGAATTATGTGAGAGGTTGAGATGATTTAAACGCAAAAATTGGGGGGTTACCTCAGGAATCGATCCTATCAAAAGATTCTGGCTGAGATCAAGGTATTCAATATTACCCCATTTCACCATCCTGGTTAAATTTCCTTCTAATTTGTTATTTGATAGATCAAGTACAGCACAACTTCCAGTCAGTAAAGGAAGTTCCCCCGTGAGCCCATTTGAGGAAAGATTGAGCATCTGCAGATTGGTTGACATGATCATGGATACCGGCCCTGAAAGATGAACGAGGAAATATGAGGCATGGTAAAACGCAGAAAACTGGACAAAGAAACTAATTTTCAATTAGTAAGCAACAAAAAAAAAAACACATATATTCAAGCTTTTTAGCATTCTCATTTTAGCTGAAGTAGCCATGTCATTTAAAGGCTACCTGAGAGATTGTTCCCACTTAAATCGAGCTCGTTTAAAAGCAGAGAATCTCCTTTCAGCAGGACATTAGGAATGAAGCCCGAAAATCTGTTGTTACTGAGCTTAAGAACCTGAAGATCATATGCAAAATTAAATCCAGGCAATTCTCCAGACAGCTGATTGTAGCTTAGATCCAATACCTTCAAATTTCCAAACAACTGAAGCTCATCTTCCCCAACCAATGATCCAGTAAGTTGGTTGTGGCTAAGATTTAAATACTTAATACTTTCAGAAATGCCGGGTAGCAATTTCTGCGAATTAGAGCTCTGCAGCATATTCCTACTAAAGTCAACATGGCTGGCATTTGATAGAAGGAAAAACTCCCCATATAAGCTTCCATCTAGCATATTCCCATGCAAGTCAAGCACCTGAAGACCTGAAATGAGCTCAAAACCTTTTGGAATTCTCTTGGTAAACTGATTGGAAGATAAATTTAGATACAACAGCTCATCCAATTTTGTTAACGAGGTTGGCAGTGAACTAAACAGGGAATTGTGACTCAAGTCCAAAGATTGGATTGAAATAAGCCCTGAAATTGTATCTGGAATTGAACCTGAGAAGTTATTGCTAGCCAGTGAAAGATTCCTTAAGCTCCCTAATTTACCAATGCCAGGTGGTAATGATGAAGAGAAAAGATTACTTGACAAATCCAGAAACTCAAGACTTTTGAAGTCACCTATATTGTCAGGAATGACACCTGCAATAGAGTTGTTTGACATGGAGAGTTTCACAAGCTTCGTAAGGTTCGAAAAAACACTCAAGTCTGCATCAGCAGAGAGACTTAGGTTATCAAGGAAAACACCAGCAACATTTCCACCATTACAGACAATCCCATTCCAAGAAGAAGGGCAGCCATTGAAATCAATGGACTCCTCGTTCCATGAATCAATGACATAACCTGTAGGGTCATGCTTAATACCCTTCTTGAATTCAAGCAAAGCCAGAATGTCCTGTGAAGGAAGCTGCCCCATGGCAGGAAGGAAAAATAGGAACAACACTAAAAATTTAAAGAGCTTCATATTAATCCTATCAAACCCAAGTTAGCCACAATTTCAAAGACGATAAATAAACGGAGAGTTTCCACTTCTCAATGCTGAGATTGGAATACAACAAAATGAAGTTCAGAAAAGTTATGGTTAAAACGCAAAAATAGAACCCAAAAACTCCTTCAATCTCTGCAGTAATAATCCCTTGTACATAAAGCATCAAAGTAATTGCAACGTTCTAGAGGAAGTCCTCAAGCTCTTAAATCCACAGACTCAACGAGGTTAGAACCATTTTACTAGCGCAATAGTAACTCTAAAAGCCCTTTCCTCAGGACAAGCAGCATTCACCTTTGGAGGAGATGGAAAGAACAACATTCACAAGTTCAACGCAAAACTGAAAATGTGATCAACAACACAGTAATATACCTGATAAAAGAGCACTTCATAACAAAGCCAAGCCTTAAAAGAGCTGATTCTGGTTCGAACAGGAATGAGTGATGAAGATACTGCTTTCAACAAGTAACAATCTTTAACTACACAAACTAAGCTAAAGCATTAAACGAATGAAATCAACTGCAACAACACTGGGCCCCATTCAGAGATCTTACCACAAAGACATAACAATGCAGCCTTTTTCTTACCAAGATCCCTTCTTCTATTCTACCAACAATGTAGGCTCAAAAGAAACTTCTTGTGTGAAAAGCTACGACTTTAAAGCAAACAAAACCATTTCCTTGCCAAAATGTAAGAGTTTCGCACTGGCAAGAGCTCACTCAAACAAGAAGTAGCAAACAAAAGAGAGCCACCCAGATATATTTTATTAGCCATGAAATTGTAAACCCTTTTAAAAACAGTATATTTTAGCAGCTTAAAAGGGCCAAAACCCTAACTTCTTTTATGACAATGACATCAAAGCTGCACCCAGAAAAGGGATTGCCTTTGTCCCTTTTACTGTTCTTTTTCTTTCTAAGAAGGCATGTGGTTTTAGAGGACCCAAAAAACAAAGCCCTAAATTTGTTTGCGTTGGTTGATTAAAAGAAATCCTTTAAATTTTAAAAAAATCAGCCATTAAGTCTTTCGTTTTTTTGAGGTTTTTTAGAGGCTTAGAACTCAGAGTCAGTAGGGTTACGTTTAGAGTGGGGAGAATGTGTCAGCAAAAGGGACGAAAAAGAAAGAGAGAAAATGTTTAGGGATTTTTAGGGAGAAATTGAAAAAAAAAGGGATTTACCCGCCAAGGAAAAAGGAGGGAATGGAATCTAATTTTATTATTGTTTTTATTAAATCTTTATGACATGGTGGACGTGAAAGGATTTTATCAAATCCAGTTTAAGGTTGTCTCTGGATGTCAGATCAGTGTATGGGACCCACCAATGCCCATTTGACCAGGGTTTTTGACTTGTTTTTATTTTCTCTCGCTTTCTTTGCCTTTGCCAAGGTGGCGGCGAGTGGTGAGTTTGGTGGAGACATTATTGCATGGGCTGTGATTTGCTGTAGAGGGTGGACCCCTGGGCTCCACCTTTCTTCACATATTCGACACTAGATGATGACACGTGGAAAAGTGGTCCCCAGTTGTGGAATGTGGAATTGACGATGACGATGATGGTTATTAAGAGAGTAGGAGAGGACCACGAAATGACGAAATGACGAAATGACGAAATGACGAAATGAAACCTTCTCTCTCAACTGCCAAGAACGAAAATCATAAAAAGCCAGGTAAGGTTATCTGCTCCTGCTGTCATCTAATTTGTAGGGACACGAGGATAATAATAATAATAATAATAACAATAATAATTTTATAATTGATTCGTGAGAAACAAAATTATTAGATAAAACGGGCTTGGGTTGTCCTCTCGGAATGTTATTCTTTATCTTTTTAATGAGGGTCTAAGTTTAGAATAGGAATTCCTCTCCTCAAGCTTTCTAACAATTAGCAAAATCTACAGAAATACCTAATTTCTTCTTTATATTTTATCTATTCATGTTCATTGTTTTGACATACTTTTTATATCTTATATATGACCTCTATGACTCGATAATTTAAAACTTAATATAATACTATGATATAAAAATAATACAAAAACTTTATCAACTATATATAAATTTAATAAAATATAAAATATATATTTTATGTTTTCATATAAAACACGATAAAAACACACATTATCAATATTTTACACAACATGAAATATATAAATTGCCCCAAAATAAATTCTACACAGTAGCATTTTAGCTGATAAAAGCTGCCGAGAAAATGCAATTTCAGTTGTATATGCAATTTCGGATTGCTGCAACAAATAAATGTCAAGGCTACACAAGACTAGCTTTCCGGAGCTTTTAGATTATATAGTAAGTGATGTATGCAAAACAGCATTAGGGTACAGAAGTTTCTACAAACAGCTGGTGCTGAACGAGCTATCGTCCAAATATTCTCCCTATAAAGCTCGTAGATCAAAACAATAGATGATTGATGCATAACCAATATCACACTCGCCTTTAACTCCACTCTCTTGGGCTTGAAAGTAATTGTCATATGCATCACTTCACTTCTTCCCACCTCCAGAAACATTGAACTTGAAAAATATTACGTCTCCATCTTGAACCACGTAAGTTTTCCCCTCCTGCCGATATTTTCCAGCAGCCTGACCAAAAGGACAAAAACAAGTCATGCACCGAGAACCATGCAACATTTGACAAGTTAATCACAAAAGGAAACTTGTATACATAAACTGCAGAGCAGCCATAGCTCGGGATGCAATGACATAGTCCACCATGACTGTGGCTTAAGCAAATTGCAACAACTCATACCTCTATCTTGCCATGTGAGCTTAAATCCTAAGATTAGCAGTTGATCTTTGATCACATGTTTTGGCAAGTTATCTTTTCTCGCAAGATACACTATTTTTTTTTCCTTGAATAATTAGTTATTACTCTAATTCTGAACCTTCAACTGACATTTCGGGAGTACACAATGAAAAGATAAACGAAAATCATTCATAAATATAACAACCTTAACGGCAGACTCACTGCCAAGCTCCTTCAGATCTTCAAATTTCATGACCTGGACATCGAGAAATCAAAGTCACCAACAGAAATTTGACATGTATAAGTTATTATAAAAGCTAGTAAAAAATTCAAATACATAGGTAGCGGTGGCAATCAGGTGGGTTTGGATCGGGTTATTTCTGGGAAATGGGAAAAATCCGCTCCAGTTTACAGATTTGAAAAGTATAATCATTGTAATAGTTCATCACAGACGATAATGCCGGAGCAAAATTTAAAATTTCCTTTCAAGGAATTAATATAATGTGAGAGAGTCAAGATCTAAGAACAACCTCAGCACAAATAAATCCTCTCTCAAAATCAGAATGAATGGTTCCTGCAGCTTGAGGAGCCTTTGATTGCCGTCTAATTTGCCAGCATTTCACCTGGAAAAGACAAAAAGCAAACCATTGTATTGTACAGCCATCATTTGGTTAAACCAAAAACAAATAAGCTAAACTGCAAGAAAATCTCCAAGAAGAGATCCAGTTTAGAGGAGAGCTTCAAAACTAGCAACTGCATGGACCTTAAGGGAATTCAATACCAAAGGAGGACAGTCACTTAGATTACAACACTGAAATATCAGTCTGTGTGTGATGTACCCAATTATCATTGTGAGCTGCTATGAATTCTAAAGACATGATCTTGATCTTGAGATAGCATGCTTATCAAAAAAATGTCACTGCTGAAATGACAACATAGCATAAGAGCAAGGTCTACAAAATCAATATCATGATCTTAGATCATATTTAAAAGCATTCAATACTCTTAAGATCCTTCAGACAACTGGTTAATATTTAAATAATAGAACCAAGCATTCCAATTTAATAAATAAATAAGAACCAAAGTATTAGATACCTCATCAGGGCCTGCTGTGAAGAAATATATGAGATTAATCGCGGAGAAACCAGTCTTGATGATCTTTGGAAGAGCACTGTAACCAAAAAAAAAAAAAATGCTCAGCATCATGCATACCCATTAAGAAAAAGGAAAACAAGTCAGGTCAAACATTAGGGCACCAAAGACTATCTGACCATGAGACTTGGACCTCTCAGACTCAAAGCATTTTAAACCATCATAATAACAGAAATATCCAGTTTCAACTAACCTTTGTACCTTGTTTTCCTCACAATACTGTGCTGCTTCTTTAGGTTCCATATCAGCAAGGTTTCTCTCAAACACACCGCTGAAAGGAATGATAGGTTCAGCTCCATGTTCTTGCACCCTATAAAGGATAAAACAGTTCCCATTCAAGTTGAGAAAATGCAAACCTTAACAAATTTTTAGAAGTATGATAAATCTAACAAGTAAAAAGATATTTTCCAACAACAAAAAAAAAGAGCTGCTTAAACGAAATTTATCCGTTTTAGGTAAAATATATTTTTCCAACACTAATAAATCTAAGACAATTGTCCAAAAAAAATCTAAGACTGTTGTATTATTCGGTTTTATATTACTTTTGGTATATTTGGTATTTGAGTTTAAGTTAGGGTTTTATGGCTTGAACCTATAAATACTTTGGTTTTTATTTTTAAGTAGGTTTTAAATTGCAAATTGCTGAGATTTTCGAATATTAATTTTGAGATTTATCCCTCCAGTTCTCTTGAGTATTTAAATTGCAAATTGCTGAGACTTTGGAATATTAATTTTGAGATTTATCCCTCCAGTTCTCTTGGGTTGTCTCTCCTTATCTTCTACTCCTCTATCAATTTCCTTTGTTTCTTCCCAATTCCCTCTAATTTTCCATGTGATCTCTAGCTTCTTTCTTTTTCCCCTTCCTGTCCTACGTGAATAACAGCAAATATGCAACCTAAACCTTGGAATATAAACTCACGGGGATAAGCTTTCAAGACAAATAGAAGTGCCAACAAGCTAGCTCAAACACAAATAAAATAACAGACATAAGTGTGTTCTCCGTCTCACTGTTTTTCCTGGCATTATACAGAACAAGCACATGTAAACCCAAACCTCCTAAACACACAGAGAAAGGGCAAGAGAGCATACCAAGCATGAATCTTTGGCAAGAACTTGTTCTTTTTTCTTTGGTAATCTTTCTCAGTCATGTTAACCTGCACATTGAATACAATAATATTATAATAAAATCTCTAGCCACATTCTTGAAACTGTGAAAGATAAAAAGACACTACTTTCTCTAAAAAAATTTTCATAATCAGACATAACACATCTGAAACGCTCCCATATTAGAACAAGCAGCAACATCATCCAAATTGATTAATGGACAATTTTTTGTTGGTTTTTATGTTCAAGAACTTAAAACAAGAAGAAATTGGAAAAAAAAAAAAAAGCCAGCTAGAAATAACAATGATCTGTCAAGCCAAAACAACTTCAGATCACTTAGTTTCTTTTTGCAAAAACAAAAACCATTTTTTTGTCATTTGAAAATCTAAAGTACATATGCAAGACATTTAGTTTCTTTTTCCAAAAACAAAAAACATTTTATGTCATTCGAAAATCTAAAGTAAGTATGCAAGACGTCATCTATTACCTCATAATAACACCTGCTTGGATACAAATTTGGTCAAATGGATTTATTCGCAGTTTGATTCATTCTCATTACAAGACAAAAAATTTCACAACATAAGAAAGACCTTGCTAAGAATAAAGTATCCATCCCCGCGTGTCTCAATTGAATCTCAGCATTCAGAAACATGTCTATGATCATAAGTAATATTCAGATCATCACTTCCAGAAATATGATTACGCAAATATGCCTATGTTTTTTCAACAAGGAAATAACGATCTGAAAAGCATATTAAACATGATATAATAGTAAGGTTATAGTTTGCATGGTTTTTTCCTATGTTGGTCATACTTGAGAGTTTTCGATGTACAAAGGTATGCATCTGACATGGGTGCATCTTTTTCTATTTTTCTATGTTGTTCCTTCTATTTGGAGGCTCAGGTCCACATAACAATCTCCATGTTTAGGTGTCAGATATGTGCCCAAGATGGGTTCATGAGGAAAAACAAGGAGTTGGGACAACATTAGTTTATTTCATCAATTGTAGATAACATATTAGCGGTGATCAGCCAAGTCAAACAATTTTATAAAATTGGTACTAATATGTGAAAATAGATTAGGTATCCACACAACTGCAATCCTATTTAAGACTAGAATAAATGGCCATATCATTTTACCTCGACTTCAAAATCATTTAGGTAGTTATAGGAAAATCTTATAGCAGGATGTTATATATAGATCAGATATGCAGCATGCAACATCTGATGATGAAACATAAAAGATAGATTTAGCACATACAAGCACATCTTACTTAACAGATAACAAGAAAGTATTACATAATATAACAATAAAAAAAGTAAAATAAAAGGAATACGAAAGTAAAATAGAAGGGAAGCTCACCAAATAAACAACCGGCTTGGCACTAAGCAATTGAAAAGTATTCAATATCTCAATATCAGCTGCTTTCCAGTCCCCTAGACGAACATCTTTTCCATCCTCAACCCATGCCTTAACCTTTAATATAACAACCCTTATCACTTTTGGGTATTACTATAACCCAACATAAACAAATTTAGCTATATAGCATAAGCTCACAAAAAAAGAACATGATAATCTGGTTAGATGCATTGACTACTATAAGAGAGAGTATTTGGTAGATCATTAGAATAAAAAGACACATTTGAAACTACCTCCATTCTTAAACTGAAAGCTAAAAGGTTCATTTTCATCAATTCAAACCACATGCTTCTAAGCCTATAACCTCTGTTATCAATAAATACTATGAAGTACATTTGCAAAAGATATTGAATCATTTAAAGACTACAATATGTCACATGCAATAACAAAATGGGAAAGAAAAAAAACTAATACACTATCGGAGAGAAAAGTTGGGCAAAAGAAGTTGCAATTGTACATGGAAGTAGTAAAACTGTTGCATAAAATAGAGAAGATAGAAGTAATTTATACAGCATATTTTAATCATGCTTTTGAAACCTAGCCTATTGACATAATTTAATTCAATGTGCCAAAGTAATAACATTCCTATTTAAGACTCATGTTAATTTCTTTTTATCTATTTATTCTTTTTAAAGAAGAAAGAAGAAAGAACCAACCAAAATCTGATCCAAAAGTAAACCTAGCCCACTCAATCTAAGAGTGGCCTGAATGGAAGTTAAAAATAATAAGAAAAACATATAACTTCTTGGGTTCACTTAAAACTCAAAACAATCTAATATGAAAAGACCCCAATTTTATAAGACACAATGAGCTCAAATGAAGGCTCCAATACTCAAAAACCTAGAATCATTTAAATAAATAAAACAATAAAAACTCAAACTCAAATAACTTAACATTCAAATATATAATACAAACTACTCAAAATGGCTTTAATTCAAAATAAACCCACAAAACCTACTAAATTCCCATCTATATATATAGGGGATTATCGCTTAACAAGAAAAAATGAATAGTAACATTAAAGAAACAAGGCCGTTTAAAAAACGGCCAACGCATTTAAAGTATCTTCAATTTAGTACATCTATGATCTGTTGTTTTATGATTGTTGCTTATGTTTTTAGCAGGCATGTTGGATTTTTCAGAGTTGCTAGATGGTAGTTTTAAATTTTCAACCATATCCCCTATAGCTTTGAAACCTAACTAGCTATTCTAAGAGTTGATAGATCTAAGCTCGTCTTTGCTCAACAACTTTTCTCTTTCTACAGTTTAGAGTTTTTCCTAGAGATTATTTGGTTTCTACTGTGTGTTAGTTTGATTATTTATGTTTCTTTGAAAATTGTTGGTCCTAGAGGTCTTTTTTTTTCCTTTTAAGACTTGATTATTTATGTTTTTTCAACACTTGTGTTAGCCCTTCTATGATTCTGTTTTTGTCTTTGGTTTTTTTAGTCTTGGTATGTCTTCATCTTTTTCTAGCCCTGCTATTTCTTGCAAGTCTTCCACTATTCAGCTCTTGTATCTCTTCATCTCTATATTTCCTTCTTTGTCAGGTTCAGTCAATTCAAAAAAAGGCCAAATCAGTTCGCTTGTAATATGTTGAACATGATTATTATTGCTATTTTTTTTATCCAGAATACAAATTACTATTAAAAACAAAATTTAGATAAATCAAGACTTTCTTTATGTTTGGTGACAGCTACTCTTTACCAATGTTTGAACTTTTGACCACCACCAAGGTCATGATCTTTGGTATTTGAACTTCTGACCACAAATTTTTAAGTTGCGATCTTAGGTGTTAAAACTTTGGCCACAACTTTTAGGTATTGTGCCTAAGACCATTAGGCCTAAGATGAGGGGCTGGCCACAACTTTTGAGTCATGGTCATTGGTGGTCTTAAGTTTAGCATCAAAAGTTGTTGCTAAAAGTAGGAACTCTTAGATCAAAGCACCAGAATAAATACAGGACATAAGCGGATCTCCTACATTTTGTACCTAAGAAAACTAACTAAATTTAGTAAACAATATAAAAGCAAAAAAATAAATCAATGTCACAGTCCACAAACTATGGGCTGCGACCTAAGAGAATCATAAGACAAGTCTCCTCCATTTACGACACATTAGCAGGATCAACAGTAAGAACCAATAAAAAAGAATAAGACCCACAAAGAATAAGTGAGACATGACGAGACATGTAGCAAACAGAAAAGATCACATGTTCAAAATCCTACCTTTTGACACAATTCAAGCTCTATTTTTAATTGCTTGTCATTACTCCTCTTCATGCTCTTTTCAAGATCCTCTATCTTCTTTTCCATAAATTCAACATCCTAAAGAAAATAAAGTTTAGAATAAGTAATCAGAAAATAAAAATCCTGCTAGGTTCTTCAATTTTGAAATAGAAGTACAGTAATATCAAAAAACTATCAAAGAGATAAAGGAATTAATGATGAAGCAATGACAGGATTACATTCCTAACAAGCTGGATATAATAATACCAAGTGAAATCTTTTAGATGATGCCATAATTTGAATTTCAAAAAATTAATAGCTAACTTTCTCCAAAATAAGGAGTAAGGAGAAGAAAATGTCCTTAAATTCAAGAAGACAAGAAAATCCAATCAAAGCCATGCACAGACATGCATATAAATGCCTTCATTTAATTAGCAGCAATATCTCAGTAAAATCTCGAATATGAAAAGCCTCAAAAGCATAATGGTTTTCCACTCTTTTTTCTGCTTGGAAGTTTAACACAGAACCTACTGAGTACTAGCTTAAACCTTAGTCCCCAATGGCCTGTAACCATTTGCCTGCACATAACCCTCTATAATTAGCCCTTCTTTGATATTAGAGTAAACTACACCATTAGTGTCACAGTTTCTATTTTAGTCACTAAGTTGATGATTTGTGTAAGTTCATGGTTACCTTATCAACTCCTAGAGAATGCCTAATACTAGCCAACTCATAAATAGTCTTTCCATGTGGACTGATAACATGCAAAATAAGCAAATAAGGTGAAATAGGGGGGAAAAAAAAAAGTTGACTTGAAAATGAAATCCTTGCTCACTAACTTCTACCACTAATCTCCCCTAACCATAAATGCCCAAGCATGATCCAAGTACAAGGGCCCATGTTGACTATTGTCTTATTCCTTTGACGCCTATTGACTCTTAGTAAACTCTTCTCTCCTTTTCATTTTTAATTTTTCTATCTGTTTCTTAAATGTTAATGATATTTATTTGATCTTTGTTTTTTTAGTTCCAGTGATCAGGGTACAATTCCTAGTAGTCTCAAGTACCAACAAAAAAAATAATCTTTTCTATTATGTGTTTCTTTGAAAGTCACCAGTCCACATGAGAAAATTTTCTATAAGTAGGCTGCCTATTATGAATTCTGTTAGGGATTAATGGATGATGACAACAAATTGAAATAAACAGGCAATAATTAAGTAAAATAGAAATTTTAAAACTATGGCGACTGAAATATAAATTTTAACAAACTTTAACTAACTAATGGTGTAGTTTACCCTAGATGGTAAATAATTTAAACTACTCTTATTAAGTAATAAATTAGACAAGTAGATCTACTTTATTAAACCTCCAAGACTGTAGAATTGACTTGAATTACGAAGTCCAACTACTCTACTGTAAGTACAACCATCTTTTTCTTTCAAAGACAAGAAATCAATAAAGTTTACAGGGGCCTAACCAAGGTCCAGGACATAACAGCCAGAACCCCCCCCCCCCCCCCCCCAAAAAAAAAAAATTCTAAAATCTAGTTAAACTGATATTACAAAATATTGATCCCTGACATTATCACACATTTTACAAATATGTAAAATACGCAATAAAATAAAAAAAGTTGCATATATTAATTACAGGTGAGGCCAACGCAAAGCCTAGAATCAAGATGTGGCTCTGCAAGTAGGCATAAAACTAACTCAACCCAAAGCCAAGCATATGCACGAGTATTAAAGCAATCTTCCAATTACCATGTATAAGGAGCATATAAATCCAATAATATCCAATGAAAAACAAGCTAGTGTAGTATTTGAGTTGTATTATAAAAATCAGAGCTCCAAATACCTAATTCAAGTACAATAGAATTCCAGAATTCACAAACCTTTAACCGTAACTCAGCACTAATAGTCTCTAAATCCCTTACAGGATCCACGGAGTCATCAACATGGATGATGTCAGAATCTTCAAATGCACCTGTAGGATTGAGTGAGGATAAAATTAAGAATTCCAAAGAAATAATTTTACATCAAAAGCAAAAAATAACAACTATCAAATAAAAATGGTTTACATCAACCTCAAGCTTATTAAAAAACAGTACCAACATAAATTTTTTTATAACTCTTAACAAGCCTTTGCCATAAGGTGCACATGGAAAGCCAATTAACCTAACTCACAACATACTGATTGATCTAGAAATCCTTCAATAGAAGCTAAAACACCATGATTGACCATAGTGTTAGTTACACGATACAAAATGTTGTAAAATTTTTAACAATCTCAAACTTAATTCATCAAAATAGTCCTAGAAAGTAGACTGGATTAGAACAGTAAAGTACTCGTAATACAACAATTGAAAAGCAAAATTAATATTCAGCAAGGTTTGAATAGAACTAAACATTTATGTCGCATCATATTAAGAAAACACTAAAGTTTGTTATCACAAGAGTATTATAAAAACAGAAAATAGAGATGTTTCTGGCTTGAAAGCCTAGGCATCTTACGTAAAACATGAAAAATGCCATCAACTGCACGGATGTGAGACAAAAAGCTGTTGCCCAATCCTTGCCCTTGATGAGCACCTCTAACCAGTCCAGCTATATCATGTATTTCTAAGAAAGCTGAAACCTGTTGCACCAGAACAGCTCAACATTTTATATGGAAACTCATTAAGAAAACGATAATGAGATACAGTATAAAAAGTAGTGCTTCTGCAATAAACAAGTGATGACTATTATAATAGATAAAAAGATATCTGGATTATCCAACCATAACAAAAAGCTGCAAGCTACATCTTCTACAATTAAGGGTAAATTAAACCACCAAGCAAAAGCATGGATCTATTTGTCAGAAACATTTGGCAAGCAATATTACCTAGACCTGGCGATTCGTGTCATATAAAATATTGAAATTTGTATATTCGTATTTTACACGAAAATTATGTGTCACCATTCCTACCCACACGAAATCAAAAATACATTTTTTTTTTTTATTTTGTTAAACCCATATATAGTTATTACTAAAATTTTAAACCATATCACTATCATGTCCTTTTTGCATATGATGTTCGTGTCATATCACGATATCGTATTTTAGATTGCCAAGTCTAATATTACCATTAAGATAATCTGGAAATGGCCCGCAATAGTAGCCGTCTAGAAGTGTAAATAATGCTAATTTTTAAGCAAAGAGAGAACAGTTATACCTCATTTTTGGGCTTGTACAATTGGCAAAGCCATTCGAAGCGGTCGTCAGGGACATTAACTCGGGCTTCGTTAGGCTCGATTGTACAAAAGGGGAAGTTCTCAGCAGGAATAGAAAGCTTTGTGAGGGTGTTAAAAAGAGTAGACTTGCCCACATTTGGCAATCCCACCTGCAAAAGAAGAAATGACTGAGCTTGCAATCAGAAATGAAATGGCAAAGGGAGAAGAAGAAGAAAGCTACGATTCCGATCTTGAGGTGAGAAGAGAATCGGCCAAGAATGGGCCTCTCGGCTGGTGCTTCCTTGGATTTAGCGGCTTTCGGAGGCATTGCTTTGATTGCAGTTGTAGCTTCTAGGGTTCTGCGCACAGCTGTGACAAGTGAGAAGAAGCGGAGCGCTGAGGGGCCAAATTTGGAAACGCATTTTTATACCCAACGTTTACAACCCTAGCGGTCGAGGCCGTCACCTTTTTTTTCCTCAATGAACTTCTCTTGATCAATCGTTGATCGCTTTTTTTTTTTTTTTCATTTTTGAAAATTTTGTTTTTTTATTCGAATAATATTGAAATATTTATTAATATATTAAAAATCAGTTATTGTTCAAATATTAAATTATTAATATTAAAAATAGTTAGATTTTAATAAAAACATTTAATATTAAAATATTATATTAAGATTAAAACTATTTATAATTTATATTAATATTTTAAAATTTTAAAATAATATTACTATTCCTAAAATATTATTTTTATTGATATAATAATATTTATCATTAAAATATTAAAATATTTATTCTATTAAAATAATTATATTTTATATTGGAAATATTTATTATTAAATCATAATAAAAATATTATTTATATATTTATTATTATATACATTTATCAATAAAATATAAAAATAATATATTTTAAATTAAAAATATTAAAATGATTAAAATATTCATGGAATAATATAATAAATAATTTTATACTATATTTATTTTTTCTTAAATAAATTTTTATATTTTTATTGTATCTAAATAAATACCTATTATTTTATTTGTATCCAAATAAGTTTTTACTTCAAATAAAATATTGATTTATGTTAAAATTTTATTTACAATATTTTATTTAAATACAATTTAAAATTTAAAATTTTATTTAAATAAAAATTAAAAATTAAGAACTTTTTTTATGCAAATTAAAAGTCTGTGGCTTATTTGATGTAGTAAAAGTATAGGAATTTATTTAAGAAAAGTGATAAAGTTAAAGGATGTTTTTATTATTTTAACCATATTAATATTTATTATATATTTTAAAACAATAATATATTAATATTTATTATTAAAATATTAAAAATATTTATGTTTAATAATATACAAAATTAAATATTAGAAGACTAGTAATATTAATTTTTTTAATTATTTTATTAAAACTAAATAAAAATATTTTTTTAATATAATAATATTTCAAATGTACCAAATTAAGATTGTGTTTAAACAATTATGTCCGAATGTCAACTTTAATAAAACTATAAAAATATTCAAAATTGAATATTTGCTAATTTGAAGTACAAATGAAGATTATGAAAGAATATCAAGAAAGAAATAAATATAATATGAATTTTTTATACTTTTCACACAATAAATGCTCTTTAATGTTTAGAGAAGATAGTAGATGGAAGCAATAAGCTTTTCTTGGCTTTTTAAAAGCTTAAAATGGGGTGAGAGACCTATTTTTATATGTAAAGAATGTAAGATAGCCATTGATTGCATTAAATATTTGAAATTTCTGTAAAATTTCAAACAAAAATAGTCATTGCTTGTTTTTTGGGTACAAAGATCAATTGGGTTAGTTGAAAATAAAGACATTTTATGCATAAAAGCCACACCTGATCAATCAGATAAAGGACATGATTGATCCCCTAAACCTAGGTGATCGATCCTCTGTGTAGGGTGATCAATTCCTTTTGTGAAAAATGAAACAAGTTTTATTATTACATAAAAAATGAATATCGAGTTATATTGAAAACCTAACCAATTGATCCCTATAATGAAAGAATCGATTGATTCTTTAAATTTTTGCACGGGTGAACTTTTTTACCAAAAAATAAATTGATCCCTTTGCTTAAGAGATTAATTGGGTCAAGAAAAAGATCAATCCCTTTTATTGCGTGATCGATCCCTTCTGTCTTCATTTGCCCAAAATCACTTTTGTTTTATTTATTGAGTTTTCTTTTGATTCAAATGCATTTTTGGTAAGATAAAAAGCTAGAAAAATGTTCAATTTCATATTAAAACAACTTGGTTCATGTAAAGCAAATTTTATTTTGTCATTTTAAAATACGTTGATCAATTCAAGGCTAATAATCTCTCATTTTTTGATAAGATAAAATCAAATGAAAAAAAAAATTGCTTTGAAAAACATTTTTCCTTTTAAAAGTAGGCTTCCCCTAAATTTAAGCATAAAAAATATTTTTAATAAGTTAAGAACAAGTAAATAACCATCTACTATTTGTTGGCACATTAAGCACAATATTAAGAGCATTAATAAATATGACAATATCAAGATATTCATTTAAGTGTAAGCCTAAAGATTACTCTCTTTATAGCAAGTGATTTAAATCCAAAATAATTTTTCCCCTTTATTAGCATTTGCAACAATTCAATTTTAAACAAATAAGCAATATAGACATATTTCATATTTTCTTCTATTTGCAAAACTTTTTCCATTTTTAGCAAATTTTTCGTTTCATATTCTTTTTCTCCATTTTTGTCATAACAAGAAAAGCAAGACAATTAAATGAATATAGTAATCAATTCAAGGCAATAATAAACTCAATATATGTTCAAATCAAACTAACTCAATACCACAACTCAATGCCATAGCAAATCAATCAAAATATAATTTACTACGTAATATCAATTTAAACCAACTCCAACATAATATACCAATTGCCATTATGAAAATGAAATGCATATGTCATTAATATAAATGTTAAGTACCAAAGTTTAAACCATAATGTAACTTGTCTTTAAGAAAATTAAAAACTAAAAAAATATATATATAGGGAAAACAACTAGGCATGGCATCAAGGATGAGTCACAGTGGCGGAAGATAAGGTTAAAAATGGTGGAAGTACTGGTTCATCTCAACCCTCATTACTTGAATTTCTTTAGTCATGGCATTTTAATTTAGCTCCAAATTTTCAAGCCTTGAGTTCATGTCCCTAACAATGGAGTGCAAGCTATTCATTTAAACCTTATAATTTGTAATACACCTTGAGTATTAAATAGCAAACTAGAAGGGCTTATTAAGGGACATCTTGAACATCATGCTCTTATTCTTCTTTTTGCTTAATCCAAAGTTCATTCTTTCTAACCTACAAACCAATAGCATTTTGTGTATAACCCACACTATGTAATGTATGAATACCAAGAATGCTAAATGGGTTATTAAACACAATCTTTTTATCACTCCTAGTGTTAATACCCAATTTCTTTAATAAATTACTTATAACAAACCCATAGACCAAAGTGTAATATCTATTTTGCACCTCATTCATCATGTTATTAAAGATAAAATGCACAAGATTAGATTTATTCTTATGTTTGATCTTGTCTATCGATTAGTAATCTTGTTTCCTAATAGTTGAATATGCCAAAATATGGGTAACTATAAGGTGCAACAATTTCTCACGCATAGAAAGTTTAATGGCATGTGTAAGAGTAACTCTCAAGTTTTCACTTTAAAAAATATCTTCAGCTAAGTCCAACATATTACGTCTAGTGTTTGTGTCCCTATCATCATTTAGCATAAAAGTTTCAGCTAATAATTACTTATTAACTACAATCTCTTGACCCATCACAAAAGTTTAAACCTATCAAAATAATATTTATCTCCATTTCTTCCAATCTCAATGCATGTAGCATTACTATAGAACACTTTAATTAAATTATTGTAAACTATCACATTCATGCACAGATAATTCATCCAACAAAATTCCTCAAATATTTATAAATAAGAAAATTTTATAGAGTGAAGGAAATCAAGAGATATTACCTTTCCATGCTTAACCTCCCTGTAAGTAAAATTTGCTTCATACCTCTCCTTAGCAGTAAGATTTTTGAAATTTTGATTGAATGAAAGCTTAATTGATGAACTAGAAGCCTCTATTGAAAAATTCCTTCTTGGTCCAACACCTTATTTGGTTTTAAGTGCCATGGAAAATTTTGAAAGATTGGATGGATGAAAACAATTAAGCTTTAATGAAATTGATAAAGGAATTTAATAATGTAGTTGATAGGAAATGATATATGTTTATGGGACAAAGATATTGAGTGAATGAATGATTTTCAAAAAGGAATAAAAAATTTAGAGAGAGAAACATATATGAGAAATTTGTGTAATTTTAGAGTGTTTTTTTATGAAAATATATGAATATTTTGCAAGAAAACAAGGAATAAAATAGAAAATGATAAGTTTTAAGGGAATTTGGAGAAGAGGAACTAAGGTTCTAAAAAGCAGTGGAATAGGGAAAAAGAAGACTAAAGCTCAGGTAAGGTTTTTGATAAAAAAGAACTAAGTTTTTTAAGCCAAAATAAGGCATTTTTTGTGACTACCAGCCTATCCGATTGATGAGTTTGTGATTTTCCTAAACTTTTTTTACTACAAGTTGAAAAGCCAATCAATCTAATCCTTCATAGGATTGATCAATTCACATATACTCTTTTTCTTTTTAAATGAATTTTAATTTTTTTTCTAAATGGAATGCATGTAATATGATCATTCAAAAATGTATCAATTTATCACAAATAAGATCATTAGCATTTCATCAAGAATAATCAACATAAGCACATTTTGTTTAAGCAAAAACATAAACAAATCAAATAATCAATAATGACATTTCAAATAGTATTTATTATACCAAGTTCACCTCTAATTGTATAAAATCTATCCTTATTAAGAGATTTTGTAAAAATATCAGCTAATTGATGCAAGGTATCAATATATTCAAGTACAATATCACCTTTTTTAACATGATCTCTAATGTAATAATGTCTAATTTCAATATACTTTGTTCTTGAATGTTGAATTAGATTTTTTTGTGAGATTAATGGCACTAGAATTATCATATTTGATGGGAATGTGATCCATGATAATTTTAAAATCCTCCAATTTTATTTAATCCACAAAACTTGAGCATAACAACTATCAGCTGCTATATATTTAACTTCAATTACGGATTGAGCAACACTATTTTGTTTCTTGAAAAATCATGATATGAATCTATTCCTAAACAATTGATAAATACTAAAGTGTTTTTTCTATTAATTTTATAATCACCAAAATCCACATCAGAATAAGCATGCAAAGTAAAAGATGAACATTTTGGATCCCATAATCCTAAATTATGAATGTCTTTAAGGTATCTACAAATTATTTTAATAGCAAGTAAATGTGATTCTCTAGATGATTATTGAAATCTAACACATAAGCACATACTAGACATTATTCGAGTCTACTTGTATTAAGATATAACAATGAATCAATCATATACCTATATAATTTAAAATTAATATATTTACGTTCTTCATCCTTGTTAAGTTTTGTTGAAGTCCTCATATGTGTTAAGTAAGGCTTTGATTCTTACAATCCAAACCTTTTAAATAAGTCCTTAATATATTTAGCTTGACTGATAAATGAGCTATCTTTTGTTTACTTATAACCCCAAGAAAAATATAAGTTTTCCCATCATGCTCATTACAAATTCACTTTATATAGTCTTAGCAAACCATTGACAAAAAGATTCATTAATTAATAGCACTAAATATAATATCATTAACATAAACTTATACAATGAGAATAGCCATTCATTTTGTTTTAATAAAAAATATAGTATCAGCCTTCTCTCTATTGAAACTATTTTCAATTAAAAATTTTGACAATATTTCATACCAAACTCTAGAAGCTTATTTTAAACCATATAAAGTTTTTATCAATTTATAAACATGATTTGAAAATTGATGATTTTTCAAATCAGGAAGTTGCTCTACATATACCTTTTCATTTATAAAATCATTTAAAAATGCACTCTTAACATCCATTTGAAAAAGCTTAAAATCTTAAAAAATGCAAATGCAAGCAACATCCTAATGCCTTTTAATCTTGCAACTAGGACATAGGTTTTATCGTAATCAATTTTTTCTTCTTGATTATACCCTTAAGCTACTAACCTAACTTTTTTTTTAACAACATTGCCATGCTTGTCTATTTTATTCTTAAAAACTCATTTAATGCTATAGTAGCATGATTACTAAGTCTAGGCATAAGGTTCCACACTTGTTTTCTTTCAAATTGGTTCAATTTCTCTTACATAGTCAATATCCAATAATCATCTCTTAAGACTTCATTTATGTTTTTTAGTTCAATATGAGAGAGAAAAGTAACAAAATTAAATATATTGTAAAAATATATGGTTCTTACCCATTTAGTTGGATCACCAATAATCTCATTATCTTTGACATACCTCATTTCTTTATAGTGATTTGGTTCTTGCTCTATTTGTTATGGTTCCTCTGAAAACTCATTATCCTCTTTTTAAATGTTTTCCTCAATGTCATGTGATGTATCATTAATATTTTTTTAAAGTATATCTACATCATCATCATCATCATAAAAAAAAAAACTTTTCTCAAATGTAGATTAGATTCACCAAAGATAATATATATAGACTCTTCAACAATCAAAGTTCTTTTATTAAAGACTCTATAAGCTTTTGAATTCAAAGAATATCTTAGAAAAATATCTTTATCACTTTTAGCATCAAATTTTTCAAGATTATCTTTTCCATTGTTAAAAAAAATATATTTGCAACCAAAGGGATGAAAATAGATTATGTTAGGCCTTTTTTCCTTTAAAAGGTTGGTAAGGAGTCTTCTTCAAAATTGACTGAATCATAGCTCTATTTAAAATACAACAAGAGGTTTTTATGGCTTTCGCTTAAAATTATATAAGTAAATTATTTTCACAAAGCATAGTTCTAGTCATTTTTTTTAAAGTTCTATTTCTCTTTTTTACTACCATATTTTGTTTAGGAGTTATAAGAGCAAAAAAGTTATAGCTAATACCATTTTCACTACAACATACATTAAAGCCAAGGTTTTTAAAATTTTTCTTATGATCACTTCTAATACTAGAAATTGAATAACCGTTTTCATTTGTATTTATTTGCTAAAAGTGATGAATTTTTCAAAAGCCTTATTTTTTGAATACAAGAAAAGAACCCTTATATATCTAGTAAAATCATCAACAATAACAAACTTATATTGTTTTTCACCAAGGCTCATTATCCTAGTAGAACAAAAAAGATCAATATAAAGTAGTTGAAATGGTCTAGTAGTTGAAATACAATTTTTAGGTTTGAAAAAGATTTTTTTATGTTTGCCTTGAGCACATGCATCATAAACCTTGTCATTTTTAAATTTTAATTTTGGTAAACCAACAATCAAATCATTTTGAAAAAGTTTCAAAATTACAAGTATACCTATATGTCCAAGTTTTCTATGCTAAATCCAACTTTCATTTTTTTTTAGCCATAAAACAAATATCTTTAAGAAAATAAATCATCCAAATGCATCACATAAACAATTTCTTGACGATGTCCAACAAAAACTAATTTAGTAGTCTTAATGTCAATCACTTGACAACATATAAATTCAAATACAACTTTAAGTCCTTTATCACACAATTAACTAATACTAAGTAAATTATGCTTGTGTCTTTTCACAAGTAAAACATTTTCAATAGTAGTAAAATAATTGTTACAAATAAAGCCAATTTCGTAAAATTTGACTATTGGAGTTGTCTCCAAATGTAACATCTCTTTCACTTTTAGCCTTTAAATTCTTGAATTGACTCTTAACTTCGATCATGTGCTTTGATCATACACTATCAAGATACCATGGATTGTTTTTGATTGAATTTATTTTATAGCAATGCTCATCCACCAACAAGTACACAATCAAACCTTTGTTTTGGGTGTTCAAACTTTCTTAGGTCTTCAAATGTTAATACTCATAAGTATTGTGCTTTTTGAGATTCACTTTATCCTAGTAATCTCATCTTTTACTAATTTCATCTTGAGATGTGCTAACTTCTTTTTGAATCCACACACTCTTAATGAGTTTATCTTTATGAGTGACTTTTTTGAAGGAATAATTGTCTTAACGGTTTTGGGACCGCCAGAAATAAAAAGTTTTAAAATCAAGAAAAATAAAAGAAGAGTCGCCACCAATCTTTTTTAGGGTGTAATTGGCCACCAAAAAGTTTATCTTTTTAACAAAACTATAAAAACGAGTTTAACGTTTATCAAAAAGATAAGTTTTGATCTACGAAAAATCAAGTTAGGCTCGAAAGTCGGTTACGTGTGGAAAAAGATTAGCACCCCCACAACGCTCATAAATTGGTACAATTTAATTATGCACTATTCTCGATGTTGGATAAAAATGGTTTTGACTTAAGATTTAATAGTAATTCCCTTTATTTGGAAAAATAAAATTTTGTTAAAACTCTTTATTTAGGAATATTGAGAAAATCTCAAAGTTAAAAAATTATTTTAAAATTCTTCAACATCTAGGCAGAATTTAAAATGACTTTTTTTGCTCAAAATTTAACATGATAATCCTTAAAATGAAATAACAATCTTTATAAAAGATAATTATTAGCAGCTCTCCAACATCTAGGCGGAGTACCAAGAATCATTTTCTTTAGAATGTTATTTTTTTATTTTATTTTATAGTAAAAAAATGTATTATTCTCTTTTATTATAAAATATTTTATCACCAAGTAATAAATCAAAATTAAAGACATAATAATGCAAATAATTACCAATGATAACACGCTAATGGATATATGCCAATGAATGTTATGTGGAATAAGATGCAATTTTAAAGTTGGGTTCTTAAGTATAATGAGATCACCTCGACTCTCTAACATTTAGGCAGAGCTTAGGTGCGACTATTTATATTTAAAATCCCAATTTACTATTATACTTTTTATTTATTAAAGTTATTATTAATGTAAATTAAGAAATCATGTGAAAAGACTTAACGAAGTAAAATTTCTTACATACCCCATCATCTATGCGGCATTCAGAAACAAATTGCTTCAAATGAGATTTTCACACATGTCCTTAAGATTTTCAGGATGTTTTGAGTAAGGGCTTGAGTAGTGGTTTTAAAGATTAAGGTTTCAAGATTCTGAAGATTCAGATTTTAAGGGTTTAGATTTAAGTTTTGACAGTTTTAGGGTTTGATTTTAAGGTATAGAAGGTTTAGGGTTTTGATTTTAAAGTTTGAAGATTTTAAGGTTTCGGTTTCAAAATTTGAGGATTGAGGTTTTGATTTAAGGGTTTGGATTTTAGGGGGCTTAGATTTAAGAGTTTAAAGGTTTGGGATTTTGGATTTCAGATTTTGGGGGGTTTTGAATTTTAGGGGTTACGGATTTTAGGGGGTTTAGATTTTTAGGGATTTCGGATTTTAGAATCTTGGATTTTTGGATTTTGGATTTTAGAGGACTTTGGATTTTAGGAGTTTTAGAAACCCAAGATTTTGAAAATTAAGAATTAGTGTTTAAGGTTTCATTTTTAAGAAAATACGAATATCTCTAAAAATCTCCAACATCTAGGTGGATTTTCGAAGCAAGTTCGATTTTTATGATTTTTTAAAACTAATTAAAATTTTTTTATATATTTCTTTTTATGAAAATTTATTAATAATAATTCTCCAACATCTAGGCAGAATTATTTCTTTAGAAAAATATTTTGTATTCCCTCCAAACAGAAAAAATAATAATAATTATTTTATTATTATTATTATTATCTTAAGCATTTTTAATATACATTTTTAATTATTATCTTACTTACTTTCATTTTTATTATTATTAAAATAATTAAAAATTTATCCTAACAAATTTAAGAACTTATCATACATAAATATATAAAAATACCTAAAATAACAAAAATAATACGTATAAAAAATTAGAAAATTAAAAAATTAAAAAAAAAATTTTTTACCTGAACCGAATTGATCAACAGTCTGGTTAACACTAGTCTGGACCGGTCTGACTGGTTCGACGGTTTCAGGTGATCCAACGGTTCGGACTGATTCACTGACGGTTCGTCCGAATCGGCTGGAAGATGGAAAAGGCGGGTTGGCGGGTCAGTTTGCGCGGATCTCAGGTCAGGTTTAGTCCACGCGCGGATCCTCTTATGCTTGAAACGACGTCATTTTGGCCCTATGCTCAAAACGACGTCGTTTTGCTTTTATGTTTTCTATAAAAGTAAGTTTTTTTTAGCTATTTCGCCATTTTCACCAAAAAAAAATTTCAGAGCTTTGGGTTCTCTCTGGCCTTCGTTGGAATCCGACGCCATGCGCTGTGCCGACCACCGCGTGGGTAACCGTCGGTAGTCACTATCGATGGTTTTCGATCGTCGAAAAATGTAAAAATTCTCCTGGAAGCTCTCTTCAATGCTCTCTTCCCAAATCTGACTCTTTTTTCACTAGAAATGGCCCCGATCGTCATAGATCGGGGCTTAAAGTTTTCTATCTTTTTTTTTTAAAAATGAGATTGATATTTTTTTTTTACTTTTGTAGGTAGCTCGACGCTGGGTTCCTTCTTACGAGGAGGACTGTGTTGTTGTGTTTTTTGGTTTTTCTGTTTTGTAGATCTTTTTTTTTTTTGATTGGTGGGGATGGGGAAGTATTTGGGTGTGGAGTGTTTTACGTTTTCTTTAGGTAAGGGAGAGCTTGATGCTTCTGTGTCTATCTGGGTGTTTGAGCCATCTCAATGGGAAGAAACTGGGGGGTTTTTAAAGATTGGGTGGAGTAGGGTTGTTGCAGGGATGGCTGGTGAGGTGCAGGGTATGGTGAGGTGACAAGCCAGGGATGGGTGGCCAGTGGTGCCGTGCAAGGCACCACTACCATCCCAATTTTTTTTTGTTCTATTTTTTTTTTGTTATTTTTTTTAATTAATTATTATGTTTTATAATAGTATCAAAAATATTAGGAGACAAAAATTAATCTAGTAGACCCAGATAAAATTCAGTGTCTATAGTTATCCCTCTTTGCACATTATTGAGAATCAAGAATAGAGCAAAAACAAAGATAACAATTTTATTCGGAAGCAAATCGTGAATTTTTCAAAAGGTTTTCTTGCCTCTCTTTTTTTTTAAACCACGAGTCAAGTGGTAAAGAAAACGACCAGGACGATACCGCAAGTCGAAAAGTAAGAAAATGATTGGGACAACACCTCGAGTCGAGAAGTAAAAAATCAATCAAGACAACACCGTAAGTCAAAAAATTATGCCCAAAAGTCTTAAAAATCATGCTCGAAGATCTTACAGAAATCATGCTCGAAGGTCTTATAGATTCGACTGGGACAACACCGCAAGTCAAAAAATATGAAATCGATCGAGACAATACCGCGAATAGAAATTATACCCAAAGGTCTTACAAAATCGACTGCGACAACGCCGTAAGTCTAGAATAATGAATCGATCGGGATAACATCGTAAATCAAAATTATTCCCAGAAGTCATACAGAATCAACTAGGACAACACCGTAAGTCAAAATTAAAAAATCGATTAGGATAACACCGTAAATCAAAATTATGCTCGGATGTCTTATAGAAATCATGTCAAGAGGTCTTATAAAAATCATGTCCGGAGGTCTTACAGAATCGACTAGGATAACACTGCAAGTCAAGAATAGTGAATCGTTCGAGATAACATCGCGAATTAAATTATGCCCGAAGGTCTTACAGAATCGACTGGGACAATACTGCAAGTCGAGAATAATGAATCAATCGGGATAACACCACGAATCAAATTTATGCCCGGAGGTCTTAGAAATCAAGATCTTTAAATGCTCCTCTTAATCAGAGGCAATAAAACTTTAAAAATTTAAATTTTTTTTTAAAATAGCTTTTCCCCAATCAGAGTTAATGAATGCAATCAATGATACAAATGTCCATCTTGATCAAATGACGCTAATGGAAATGTTGATAAAAATACAAATCTCATTGCAAATGCAATAATGCGAATACTTGATGCAACTATATTTGACAATGACAATGTTCTTTTCATATAAATGCTCATACAAATACTTTTTCTTAGGCTGTGGATGCCATGGTGCAAATGCAAATTTTCTTATGATGCGAATGCAAATATCTTATGCAAGTGCAAATGCAAATGTCTTTTTTGTGGTACAGAAGTAAGTGATGCAAATATAAATATCCCATTCATGATGCACAGATGAGCGATGCAAATTCGAATATCCTTTTTTTTTTAGGTCAAATGTCTTTTTCATGATACAAGTAATGCAAATGCAAGATCTTTTAAAAGGTTTTGCATCGAGAATTTTTTTATTTTGGATAGAACCTTGAAACTATAAAACTTCTTTTGGGGCCAAATAAATTGAGCTTAAATTTTATTGAAAGCCAGCTAAATTGGGCATAAAATCTCATTTGAGGCCAAATAAATTGGGCTTAAAACTTCATTGATGGTCGGATAAACTGGGCTTAAATGTCATTGATAGCTAGATAAACTAGGCTTAAAGCTTTATTAATGGCCAAATAAACTGGGCTTAAATGTCATTAAAGCTTCATTAATGGTCAGATAAACTCGGCTTAAATTTCTTTTGGGGCCAGATAAACTAGGCTTAAAATTTCATTCTTTTTTTTTTTAGAATTTGGCGGCCCCTATCAAAAATAAAAAATGTAAGGATTTTCTTTCCAAATAGATGTAATAGTTCTGTAGATAGCTTTGTAGATAACGATATTTATTCAAAACGTTCTAACCCTTGAAGGGAGTGAAAGAGGCATATAATTTTTCATGCAAGCTCTCAAATGAAACATAAGCTTTTTTAAAAGAATGAATTCCTTGAAAATCAAACATATTTAACATTTTTCTTAGTCTCCAAATGTGACATTTTGATATATGTCAAGATCAGCTATAAGGGCTTGAGATTTTAAAAGGTTATGGGAATAAACAAAAATTAAGATTTTCGATATCAACCCGTTTCAGACTTCTATGGCTTTGATATTTTCAATCTTTCAAAAAGGTTTGGCTTTACTTTTGTTTAGCATCCACCATACTTAGCATCAGAAGTGACCTTTCAGGGTTGGCTCTAGATTGCCATTTCGTGAGTTTTCACCCTAGAGCCATTTTTATTTCTATTTTTCTCTTTTTTTTTACACACCATGCATTTGAAAATTCCAAATCTAATCCAAAAGAGGAAAAGAATTTTTTCGAAAGGGTTTAACGGTTCAAACAAAAAATTAGGTAATAAAAGAGAAACTCAAAAGATTCAGGTTCATTTTTTTAAGAGAAACTCTTCAAGTTTAAGTTTTCATACCTCATCCAATATGGACTTTTCAAAGGTTGTAATGTAGGTTAGGTTCATGGTTGCCAAAAAAAAGATAGAAAGGCCCAAAACAAGTATTTAAAGGTATTTGAAACTAAGGATTATTTTTCATTGAAAGGATATACTCTAAGGCATATTCTATTTTATGCTTTCCACCCATTCATTTATTTTTTTTTTCCTTCTTTATTCTTTCTTTCCTTTTTTTTTTTTTTTTTGCATCATTTCACTGAGCGGATTCAAAATTTTTATGAACTTTTATATTGGATTTTTGCCCCTATCACATGATATTCCAGTAGACATTCCCATTTTTAACCTTTAAACGCATTTTTTTTGCCCCCCAATATGAAATGTGATCCTTAGTCAGGGTTTATTTTGAAAGAATTCAATCAGGCTCAAAAGGGTAACAAGAGATAAATTTTTATTTTTGTGAAGGGATAATGAAAGATGACCATTTGTCATTTCAAGCATAAACACTTAAATTAAAGACTACTCTTTAGGAAAATGAACTTGAAAAAGGTTTTTTTATCTAAAAAATTTTGGTTTTCTTTTTTTCAAAACTTTGACTTTGTCAGGATCTTTTTTGGATTTGCTTAAATTTTTTAAGTGCATGATGTCATAACTAATTTTTTTTGTCTTTTTTTTCCCTTTTTTGTTGTTGTTATTTTTTTTTATGCCCCCATAGCTCACACTTATATTTATTTTACCATTAACATGTTTCATGAAAGATGCTCTATTTTAGCAAACCACCCATAATGAAAGTAATTACAAGAGAAGAGTCATATGGAATAGACAAGAAAAGGATTATGTGGGATAAACATGTTTAAGGTATCAAATGATCTATGTTACTCTACAAAAAGAGAACAAAAGGGTTAATCACAACTCAAATTGCCTTAAAGGTAATAAGGTATTTCTTTTCTGACAAATATACCTCAAGACAAAGGATCGATTCAATTTTATGATAACAAGCTGAAAGGGTAATATGCTTGAGTGCATTTTACAAAACTTGGATTTGAAAATTTTGAAACTACAACATAATCTTGTCATATCAGATTATCGTATTTGAATTCTAAAAAAAAAAAGATCATATAGACTTGATTTTTTAGGAACCACATATTTTTTTAATGGCTGTTTCATTTGTTCATTGCCTTAAAAAAGAATATTGCCAACAATATCAGGTGAAAATAAAGTTCACAAATTTGAATTTAAAGCTATCAAGGGGTCATGATTGATGAAATGGGGTCAACTGAATGAGCAAATTGGCATTTAGGTATTTGAAAATTTTTTAATAGTGATCGCCAATTTATCTTAGACTTAAAACTTTTTTTTCTTTTTTCTTTTTTTTGTTACCTTTTTTTTAAGACATTTCTCTAGCCTCGATACTTAATCACATGAGGTTTTATTCATATCTAACATTTTTCCTCTTTTTTTTTAAAAAAAAAAACTAACCATGTATAAAAACTTATACGAAGTAAAAGACCTCAAATGATAATATAATCATAAAATACTATGATGCACCATGCTTACTCATGCAATACAAACCTTAAGACTTAACAAAAAAAAAATTATCATCTTGATCGTACTCTAGAGATGATATCTAAAGTTACACAAATAAAAATTTCCCTTTGATGTTTCAACTTTAGCATCACTAACTTGCAACTTTATTACTATCAATCATCAAGACCACCAACTAGCTCTTTAAACTTTGCAGCATCTGCGTCGATCAAAGCTTGAACTTTATCCTTGAAGGCAGTACAATCTTTTATGAAATACCCCTTAACTCCATCATGAAATTCACATTTAGCATTAGGATCATACCACTTCGGGTACGAAGGCTTTTTGGGTCTTGTAGGAACAATAGAGATCATATGATTCTCTATCAATAAAGTAAATAGCTCAGCGTAAGGTATTGAAAGTGAATGATACACTTTGACTCTCTTTCTCTTACGACTTTGTGAATGGCTTAAGTTGATCCTTGGTTCTGTTTGTGGTGAAGGAATTTGAGCACACAGATGAAGTGGTTGAAAAAAATCATCGATCAAAAATATTGGTTGGGGACAATATGGTAGCCATTGTGAATAATCATTTGTTGGATCTTCCTGCATCATGGTGAGATTTCTCTCATTTTATCTTTTAACAATTATTTTTTTAGCTTGTTTTACAAAAAATATCTTCTCTTTTTTTATCACCAGTATCTATAATTCTTCTCATTCTTATCCCATCCTCAATTTTACCCACAGCAAACAATAAATTAGTAAACATTGATAAAGTATTGTTGATCAACTTATTATAATAGAAAGAAGAAAGGGTATCCACAAATAGAGAATTCAACTCCCTATTGGTAAGAGGTGGTTGTACCTACAATGCCATATTCTTTCATCTAACAGCATATTTTTTGTAGCTCTCATTGGAATTTTTTCTTATATTTTGGAGGGTTAATCGGTTTAGAGCCAACTCCAACATATACTGGTATTGCTTAAAGAATGCCCGTGATAAATCCTTTCAAGTATGAATTTGACTGCATTTTAGACTATAATACCAATTAGCTACTGTCCCAGTTAAACTTTTTTGAAAGACATGAATAAATAGCTTTTCATCACCAGCATAGCCAACCATTTTGTGACAATATTAAGACAAATATTTTTTAGAACATCCAGTTTCATTATACTTTTTAAAATCTAAGGCTTTGAATCTTGATAGAATAACGAAATCAGGCACTAGACTAAGCTCGTTGGTGCTAACATTCTCGTACACATCATGGCTTTTAATTGCTTTCAATCTCTCTTCTAACAAATCAAATTTATCTTTCATCACTGTATCTCTTGATGGATCTGGCACCCTATTTAATTTTTTTGATTTTTTAGGATCATCCCCATTAGGCACAGTAGTGGAGTCGTTAAGAGTGCACTTGAGATCGATATTTATCTGAATTAATGGCATCTTGGCAGAAATATCAGTAAAAGGTTGATGAGTAGTTAGAGGTACTTGTGGCATATGAGGGTCTTGAACATATGTGGATCCAGACGGATACAATGGTGTCTCAACAATTGTTTCCTCCCTTACCCCATGTGTTTCAATAACTCTTTTTCCTTTTGTCAACTCCGCTAACATCTGTTTTAATTTTGTCAATTGTCTGTTCATGTTTTGTTGCATTCCTATAACTGTTTCATTGATCTCTCATTGGATCTTTTTTACTTTGTCCATTCGACTGACATCTTTATTTTTCATGATTCTGATACTGACTCGAGTGCTATAATTGTGCAGACTCAACTGATCTCATTTTCTAGAATAGCTATCCTTGAACTTTTTATTAATTACCAGAAGTCAAAAATGCATGGCATAAATTTTATTATATAAAAAAATACTTCGAAGGTTTGACGAAAGTATATTTACAATTATCATTCATTGTCCTTAGCTGGCATGAAAAATAATGAATTCAAGCAAATCATGCATGATATACAAGTCAAATTTTGTTATTTTGGTAAGAAGAAACTGAAATTTCATCCTATATTCAAAATGGGTCATCTAGATATATCCCTTCTATCTCAAAAGTTTGGTGAAGACATATTTACAACCATCATTCTTTCTTACACTCTTTTAGACACGCCAATAAAATAAACAAATACATCAATTCATAGAAAATTTAGGTCAAAAAAAGTTTTCATTCATTTTCAAAAGTATTAAGTTTACACATCATAAACCATTCTAAGGCCAGGGCCAAAAAGTGTCAGACATGCTCTCACTTCCCTTTGTCTCACCTAAAAAGTAGTTGACTATGATTACTAGGGAGGACAACTCTTTGCTTAAATAGCTTTTTATTCATCATCATGACTAACCCTACTGTTGCTTACAACACTGTCTACCATCTTGGCAAAGATCAAAAAAGGGTTCTCGTGAATAACTGGCTTCATCTTGGCATCAAAACTCATATATCCAACTTTCATCAGTCCTTGCACCCTATGTTTCAAAGCTGTGCAATTTTCCAAAGAATGGCCAATGATGCCAAAATGGTATTCACATCGAGCATTAGGGTCATACCATTCGAAGAAAGGTGATTTGTGAGGTTCAGTAGGGATAGGGGCAATGAGATAGTTTTCTAGAAGTAATGGGTATAACTCTGTGTCAGACATGAGTATTGAATCAACAGAGATTTTTTATTTGGTGTTGTCAAAGTTTTTTTATCCTATGATTGGTTTGCTTTACTGAAAAGATGATAGCTTAATTGGTCTTGAAGTGAATTGAGAAACTTTGGGTAGAAGATTGGGTTCAAAAGGTAGTGATAAGGTAGCATACTGAAAGGGTGATTGTGAAATATGAGATGGTAGATATGGATTCATGTGTGAAATTCTTAGTAGTTGCATGAAATTTGGGGGCCTAAACCTAGGTGCTTGGAAAAAAGGTTGAAAATGGTCATAAGAAAGATTTGGGTGCGAGTTTGGACTCGGGATAGTTTGTGAAGGTTGTTTGAAGCCAGCTGGTGCATTCTTAAAAATCAAACTTTTGAGCTCAGTCATTTGCATGGCTAGTTCATCAATTCCTCTCTTGAGTTCGCCCAAACTTTGGTCACTATTCAAATTACTCAATGCTTTAGCATGTTCTGGCAGAGTGCTAGAACTAACGGGAGCCAATTGACCTTGACTTGACGGAAGTGACAATGATATTTGAAGAGCAACTAACTCAACCATACCACTACTTTTAATCATTTCTATCAATTGAGCCATTTGTCGTTTCATCTCTCGAAGCTCAAGCCATAATTTCTCCTGATTCAACTCCAAAGCACTAATCCTTGCTTCCAATTGATCTCCCATTTTCATGACTCTGATTCCCACCAAGACAGGCATTTTATTCCAGGACTTAGACAAAAAATTCTAGATTACTACCCTTATTAAATGAATATCACAAAAACAATGACACACGGAGTATGAATACATGAATACGATGGCTAAAAAATGTCATGAAATGCATATATGCTTATGACAATGAATTTTTATATGTACAAATACTCAAATGACAATTTTTATCAACCATGAATGTGTATGTAAGGAATGTTATATTACAGGAATAGTGGGATATAAAATGCAACGTTTGTTCCATACGACCCTACCATTCATGAATTTATATGCATGAAATGCAAAGACATATTTACATGAATGATGAGATGTATTCCTATGACAATATAGCATACTTGTATGAAATGCATGAACCTACCAAGTGCATGTTATATTCTTACATGGGATGCAATGCTTGTATTATGCTAACCTAGTGAAACTGACACTACCTTTTATGATACATATAGGATGGGATACATGTATTATTTTTTTATGATGTATGAAATACAAAAGATGAAACAAAATATAAAAAAAAATTTAGAAGGAAAAACAAAATAACTAGGACATGAAAATTGATTTTTTAATTGGGCCAATAAACAAAAAATTTCAGAAAAATCTTTTAATTTTTTTGAAATTTTTTTTTTGTTTTTTTGTTTTTTTTGGCTTGTTGAATAATGCTTAAAAAAAATCACTTTATTCTAAAATATTTTATGAAATTGTAACATTTGAATAATTATCAAATGAATGAACTATATGTAAAGAGAAAAAAAAAATTTTTCACGAAAATGTTTTTCTTTTATCATCCATTTTTAGTTATTTCTATAAAAAGATAGGCAAGGCTCTACCCTAGGCTAGCTTTATATGGCTCACGATATGCTGGGTTAAGGTTTATGCATCTAACGATTCCCAGACTATTCCTCACATTATCGTCCATTATAGAGTAGTAAGGCTCATCGATCCTCACCCATTACAGGCTACTAACGGAATAGGTTCAATCTGAGTAGAAGTGTTTCGCTAGCAAATGCGAAGGTTATCACCTCACGAGAGCATAGCTACTTCATTTTCTTCTAAAAAAGATAGAGCCCGGGTCTAAAGCTCATGCATGAATATGCAAAGTGTATGCAAAATAATGTATTAATCAAAATACCATAAACACAAAATTAAAATAAAATAACAACTAACATACAATTTATCTTATTCATTAATGCATATTTTTTTGAAAAATCAAAATAAAAGAGATTAAATGAAATGTCAAATAAAACTAATTAAATTCAACAATTATTAATAGCACGTAATTAAAAGTTTTGGCTTAACTCTCAAATTAAAATCCCTAGTGGAGTCACCAAGCTATCGTAACGGTTTTAGAACCGTCAGACGTAAAAAAATTTTAAATCGAGAAAAATAAAAGGAGAGTCACCACCAATCTTTTTTAGGGTGTGATTGACCACCCAAAAGTTTATCTTTTTAACAAACTATAAAAACGAGTTTAAAGTTTATCAAAAAGATAAGTTTCAATCTACGAAAAATCAGGTTAGGCTCGGGAGTCGGTTACGTGTAGGAAAGGATTAGCACCCCTACAACGCCAATAAATTGGTACCATTTAATTATGCGCTATTCTCGATATTGGATAAAAATGGTTTTGACTTAAGATTTAATAGTAATTTCCTTCATTTGAAAAAATAAAATTTTGCTAAAACTCTTTATTTGGAAATATTGAGAAAATCTCAAAGTTAAAGAATTATTTTAAAATTCTCCAACATCTAGGCAGAATTTAAAATAATTTTTTTCGCTCAAGATTTAACACGATAATCCTTAAAATGAAATGACAATCTTTATAAAAGATAATTGTTAGTGACTCTCCAACATCTAGGCAGAGTACCAAGAATCATTTTCTTCGGAATGTTATTTTTTTTATTTTATTTTATAGTAAAAAAATGTATTATTCTCTTTTATTATAAAAAATTTTATCACCAAGTAGTAAATCAAAATTAAAGACAGAATAATGCAAATAATTACCAATGATAACATGCTAATGGATGTATGCCAATGAATGTTATGTGGAATGAGATGCAATTTTAAAGTTGGGTTCTTAAGTATAATGAGACCACCTCGACTCTCTAACATTTAGGCAGAGCTTAGGTGCAACTGTTTATATTTAAGATCCCAATTTACTATTATACTTTTTATTTATTAAAGTTATTACTAATGTGAATTAAGAAATCATGTGAAAAAACTTAACGATGTAAAATTTCTTACATACCCCATCATCTATGCGGCATTCAGGAACAAATTACTTCAAATGGGATTTTCACACGTGTCCTTAAGATTTTCAGGATGTTTTGAGTAAGGGCTTGAGTAGTGGTTTTAAAGATTAAGGTTTCAAGATTCTGAAGATTCAGATTTTAAGGGTTTGAATTTAAGTTTTGAGGGTTTTAGGGTTTGATTTTAAGGTATGGAAGGTTTAGGGTTTTGATTTTAAAGTTTGAAGATTTTAAGGTTTCGATTTCAAAATTTGAGGTTTGGGGTTTTGATTTAAGGGTTTGGATTTTAGGGGATTTGGATTTAAGAGTTTAAAGGTATGGGATTTCAAATTTTGGAGGGTTTCGGATTTTAGGGGTTTCAGATTTTATGAGGTTTGGATTTAAGGGATTTTGGATTTTTAGGGGTTTTGGATTTTAGGATCTTGGATTTTAGGATCTTGGATTTTAGGATTTTGGATTTTAGAGGATTTTGGATTTTAAGAGTTTTAGAAACCCAGGATTTTAAAAATTAAGAATTAGTGTTTAAGGTTTCGTTTTTAAGAAAATATGAACATCTCTAAAAATCCCCAACATCTAGGCAAATTTTCGAAGCAAGTTCGATTTTTATAATTTGTGAAAACTAATTAAAAATTTCTTATATATTTTTTTTTATGAAAATTTATTAATAATAATTCTCCAACATCTAGACGCAATTATTTCTTTAGGAAAATGTTTTTTATTCCCTCTAACATCTAGGCAGAAATAATAATAATAATTATTCTATTATTATTATTATTATCTTAAGCATTTTTAATATATTTTTAATTATTATCTTACTTACTTTCATTTTTATTATTATTAAAATAATTAAAAATTTATCCTAACAAATTTAAGAACTTATCATACATAAATACATAAAAATACCTAAATTAACAAAAATAATAATATATATAAAAAAATTAGAAAAATTTTAAAAAAAAATTTTTTTTTACCTAATCGGACCAATCAACATTGGTCTGACCGATTCGGTGGTTCAATCAGTGGTTCGGGCGATCCAACGGTTTGGACTAGTTCACTTGCGGTTCGTCCAAACTGACTGAAGGGTGGCTGAGGTGGGTTAGCAGGTCAGTTTACGCAGATCTAGGGTCAGGTTCGGTCCATGCGTGGATCCTTTTATGCTTGAAACGATGTCGTTCTCAAAATGACGTTGTTTTGCTTTTGTGTTTTCTATAAAAGTCAATTTTTTTTCAACTATTTTGCCATTTCCACCAAAAAAAAATTTTTCAGAGCTTTGGGTTCTCTCTGGCCTTCGTCGAAATTCGACGCCGTGCGCTACGCTGGCCGTCATGTGGGTCGTCGCCGGCAATCGCTGTCGGTGGTTTTCGATCATCGAAAAATGTCAAAATTCTTCTGAAAGCTCTCTTCAACGCTCTCTTCCCAGATCTGGCTATCTTTTCGCCAGAAATGGCCCCGATTGTCGTAGATTAGGGCTTGAAGTTTTCTGCTTTTTTCTTTTTTAAAATGAGACTGATATTTTTTTTTCTTTTGTAGATAGCTCGACGCTGAGTTCCTTCCTACAGAAAGGACTATGTTGTTGTGTTTTTTGGTTTTTTTATTTCGTAGATCTTTTTTTTTTTTATTGGTGGGGATGGGGAAGTATTTGGGTGTGGAGTGTTTTACGTTTTCTCTGGGTAAAAGAGAGCTTGATGCTTTTGTGTCTATCTGGGTGTTCGAGCCATCCCAATGGGAAGAAGCTGGGGGGTTTTTAAGGATTGGGTGGAATAGAGTGATTGCAGGGATGGCTGGTGAGGTGTAGGGTATGATAAGGTGACAGGCCAGGGGTGGGTGGCCAGTGGTGTTATGCAAAGCACCACTGTCATCCCAATTTTTTTGGTTTTGTTTCTTTTTTTTTGTTTTTTTAATTAATTATTATGTTTTATAATAGTATAAAAAATATTAGTAGATAAAAATTAATCTAGTAGACCCAGATAAAATTCGGTGTCTATAATAATATTGCATAAAAAAACCTAATTTATGACAATATGTACATGTACTGGATGAATTATTTGGTTTAACAAGAAAATTCTTTAAATGAGTTTTTTTATCAATACTATTATAGCCTAATCCATCTTTATCGAAGAATGCTCTTTGAATTTCAAGCATATCATTTATCTTTTGATGTTTCATATAGAATATAGTAAAAAAATTTTATAAATTCATATTTTTCTTAGTCAAATCGTCAACATTCAATTTTAAAAGCTCAATTTCTTTTTTTAAGTCATTTTTTGTTTTAGTCAAGAGCTTATTCTTTATTTTCAACTTAAAAATTATTTTCTTATACTTTATGTTTATGCTTTCAAATTCTATAGTTAATTCATCAAAATATCTTGCAACTCATCAAATATGTATGAATTTAAATAATTTGGATTAAAAATTACCTTGGACTTATCAAAAGCCATAAGATATAGGTTGGCTACTTCTTTTTCATTTGATTCATCATCTGAGAAGTTATTATCACTCCATGTTACAACCATTGCTTTCTTCTTTGGCTTCGTTGCATTTTGCTTATTCCAAAAAGGACAATCAAATTTGATATTATCTGATTTATTGCATTCATAGTAAACAATTTGATCTCTTTCTCTTTTACTTAATTCTTCCTTAATCATTTTCATTTGTGATCCTTTTTTATTTTAGAACTTGTTTATCTTCATGTACTTCTTGAACTTTTTTGCAAACATGGCTATTTTTTTTACCCTCATCAATCTCATCTTGTTCAATCTTTTTTTTTTCTTAAATGGTTATTTTGAGAGCAATTCCATCTTTTTTTTATTGGTTGCTATTCCATTTTGAACTTCATCTGATAAGTAAGAAGAAAATTTATAAAGTCATCTAAAAAATATATATGAAGATCTTTGGATTCTTTAATTGCCATCACTTTTACCTCTAACTCTTTAGTAGACTATTCAAGATTTTCTTCACTGTCTCCATATTAGAATATGTCTTCCCAAGAGCTTTCAAACCATTTATGATGCTGGTAAAGCGGCTGAACATTTCACTAATAGTTTTATCTGATTTCATTTTAAAAAGCTCATAGTTATGGATAAGCATGCCAATTTTAGTTTCTTTGACTTGATTAGTACCTTCGTGAGTAATAACCAATTTATCTTAAATTTTTTTTGCATTTTCACACAAGAAAACTCTGTTATATCACTAGGCCCTAATGTAGAAAAGATTGTATGTATTTCCTTGGCATTAAGTTAAGTCATCTTCATATCATTAGCATCTCATTCATTTTCTTGCTTAACTACATCTCTATTATCCATTTTTTTATTGAAATTTAATGATCATTGACAATAATTCTCTATACTTTATAGTCATTGGCTTGAATGAATAATCACATCCTTGTCTTCCAATATAATTAATTGTTACCAACAAAGAGATGAGGTCTCACTATGGAATAACCTTTGCCACTAAGAAAAGTGACAACCGTTTCAATTGCCATTAGACACACTTTTTGTTACTCTTCATAATTATTGTAACTTATAGATTCTTCATCTTCCTTTATCACCATGTTTTTTTTAGTCATTTGGGATCACTCTTAGGTTGTTAGACCTATAAAAAGAATACTAGCTCTAATACCAATTGTTAGCTCAAAGACTTAAATTAAACCTAGAGATGGTGAATTGGTTGATTATGAATTTTTCAAATTTAATATTCAATTAACACAAAATTTACTAATTAATATTTCTAAGCAAATAAACATAATAAATATGAGCACAATAATAATCTTGAAAGTAAAGAGATAAAAAATCAAACACTAACATTTATAGAGATTTGACCATTCCTTTAAGCACTTATGTCATCTCCCTTAACTCACTTACTAAGAAGTCCAATCCACTATGTGTTGAATGTTACAATCTAGTTCTTCAAAACTCTATACAATCAACAACATAATCTTTTAAAGGTTATCCTCCCCCTAAGCTTACAACCTCATAATGCAAGCTTTGAAGTATTTTGTAAACTCAAAAAACTTCTCTAAAGTTAGGTGTTTGCTAATTTGAAGTTCAAATTAAAATTATGAAGGATATCATGAGAGAAATAAATACAAGATGAATTTTTTACACTTTTCACATAACAAATACTTTTTAATGCTTGGAGAAGATGGTAGATGAAAGTAATAAGTTTTTCTTAGCTCTTTAATAGCTTGAAATGTGGTAGGAGACCTCCTTTTATATGTAAAAAGTGAAAGATAGCCGTTGATTACATTAAATGTTTAGAGCTTCTGTAAAATTTCAGACAAAAATAATCGTTTCTTGCTTTCTAGGTATGAGGGGATTGATCCTTTCATATAAGAGATTGATTGGGTTAGTTGAAAACCAAGTCATTTCACACATAAAAACCACACTCGATTGATCAGGTAAAAGACATGATTGATCCCTTAAACTAAACTTGACAATTCGTTTTATTATGTCATGTAAAATATTATATTTATGTTATGTTTTACACGAAAATCACGTGTCACAATTTGTGTTGACACGAAAACATAAAATATAATTTTTTTATTTTATTAAATCTATTTATGATTTTTCTAAAATTTTAAGCCGTATTATCTTTGTGTCTTTTATTCGTATCATTTCGTATCGTATTATCATGTCATGTTTCAAATTACTAAGTCTACCTTAAACCCAAGTGATCGATCTTTTACCCAAAGTGATCGATCTTTTTAGTGGAAAGATTGATCAGATCATGTTGAAAACCTAACCAATCAATCTCGACAGAGAGGGGATCGATTGATTCTTTAAATTTTTACACATGTGAACTTTTTAGCCAAAAAATAGATCGAACCCTTTGCCTAAGAGATCAATTGGGTTAAAAAGAGGATCGATCATTTCCTTTGGGTGATTGATCCCATCTATCCCATTTGGCCCAAAATCGTTTTTATTTCATTTGTTGAGTTTTTTTTTTTGTTCAAAGCCATTTTTAGCAAGATAAAAAGCTAGAAAAATGTTCAAATTCATATTAAAACAACTTGCTCATGTTAAGCAAATTTTGTTTTGTTATTTCAAAATAAGGCTAACACTATGAAATATCGAATTACATAAATGTCAAAAAGAAAAAAAAATGAAATCCAAGTGTCTTGTATCCTCAACCCGTATCATTATATAACTTAATCAATACTATTCCATTTTATTTACTTCATAAACATATAATATGCAAAGAAAACTATTAGTAAGTTTTAATATCACTAAACAATATTTTTGAATAGTTAAAATAAAAAAGGCAACACTGTAAACAAAAAAAAAGAATTAAAATTTAACAATCACTTAAGTTTTTATTTTTTTATTTTTTGCTATCAATTAATCTCTCAAACATCTACTTTTACTAATTCAACCATTGTAAGAGAAAAAATGATTAACTGTTTCCATCCAATTTAAAGCTTGATTGGGTAAAAATAGATATTTAAAAATTCAATTTGATCAAAATAAATATTTAATGATTCAACTTATTCGAAATAAAATATTCAATTGAAATAAAATGTTAGTAACTTAAATGAATATTAAATTTTTATTGAAATTTTTTTTATCCTTTTGCCAAATAAAAATCACTATCAACATATAAACAAACAACATTAAAAAAAAATCAACAAAAAAAGTAACATTCAAAAGAGAAAAAAAACACAAAAGAACTAAGTATATAGTAATAGAATCAATTGTAGCACTTCTTATAATAATCACAATTAATGGATTAAAACAAGTAAAGAATAAATAATGAATTGATAAATTGTCAATATATACAAGCATGGATATTAAGAAACTTTTGAACCGATGAAAATTATCATTATTGTTTATTATATTTATAATTTTCCATTTTGAATATATTATAATATTTATCTAATTTAAAAATAAAAAAATATAAATTCATTAAATGACTTTCTTAAAAATGGGTTTATTTGATAATAAATAAAAAAATTTTAAACTTTACATTGAATTACTTTATCTTTAGAGTTTTAATTTTTCTTTAACTTTAAAATGTAAAAATAACTTATATTAATTTGATATATTTTACACATGAAACAAATTTTACATGTTAATACAAATTTTGATTAATATGTTTTTTATTAACTTTGATTATTTATACAATATTATTAGGGGTATTGTATAATCCAAGAGACAAAATAAACATTTTGTCTCAAAGAATAAGTTATCAACTAGACATTGATAATTTTAAAATTCAACCCGAGTTAACATATCAAGCCAACCTAAATTCTCAAACTCCATCACCTCAACTAGCTTGTTAGTTTCCAATTAGGTCACAGATTTACATATCAACCCTAACCTTGTTACTTTGAGCTGAGACTACTTTGGCCTAATACCTTCACTTTACTAATATAAATAACCCCTCCTAAGTAGTATCATGTTACTTGAAATTTTTATATTTTGCTTTCAATTTATCTGTCCTTCTTACTCTTTTCCCGAACACTAACTTAAATGTGACTTTTGTTATTAACTGACAGATCAATATTAACAAATATCAATATGTAACTTCAATTTTTTATTTATATATATATATTTATAAATAAATAAATTTTCTATTGTTATACACATGAGTACACATGGAATAACCTTTGCCCCCAAGAGAAGTGGCAACCATTTTTTACAGAGGTGAGCTTTTGGCTAAAAAATGGATCGAACCCTTCGCCTAGGGGATCAATTGGGTCAAAAAGAGGATCTATCCTTTCTTTTGGGTGATTGATCCCATCTGTCCCATTTTGCCCAAAATCGTTTTTGTTTCATTTATTAAGTTTTCTTTTGGTTCAAAAGCATTTTAAACAAGACAAAAAGCTAAAAAAATGTTCAATTTCATATTAAAACAACTTGGTTCATGTTAAGCAAATTTTGTTTGTCATTTCAAAATACATTGATCAATTTAAGGCTAATGTTACGAAATATCGAATTACATAAATACGTCAAAACAAAATCCAAGTGTCTTGTATCCTCAGCCTCTATCATTATATAACTTAATCAACACTATTCCATTTTATTTACTTCAAAAATAGATAATATGCAAAAAAAAAAACTATTAGTAAGTATTAATATCTCTAAATAATATTAATGAATAGTTAAAAATAAAAAAAAGGCAACAATGTAAACAAAAAAAAACTAAAATTTAATAATCATTTAAGTTTTTATTTTCATTTTTTGCTATCAATTAATCTTTCAAACATCTGTTTTTACTAATTGAACCACTGTAAGAGGAAAAATGATTAATTGTTTTCATCCAATTCAAAGCTTAATTGAGTGAAAATAGATATTTAAGAATTCAATTGGATGAAAATAAATGTTTAATGATTCAACTGATTTGAAATATAATATTCAATTGAAATAAAACGTCAGTAATTTAAATGATTATTAAATTTTTATTTAAACATTTTTTATCCTTTTGCCAAATAAAAATCACTATCAACATATAAACAAACAACATTAAAAAAAAATTCAACAAAAAAAGTAACATTAAAAAGGAAAAAAAAAAGCACAAAAGTATTAAGTATATAGTAATAGAATCAATTGTAGTACTTCTTATAATAATCACAATTAATGGATTAAAGCAAGTAAAGAATGAATAATGAATTGATAAATTGTCAATATATACAAGCATGGATATTGAGAAACTTTTGAACCGACGGAAATGATCATTATTGTTTACTCTATTTATAATTTTTCATTTTGAATATTATTATAATAATTATCTAATTTAAAAATAAAAAATATATAATTTCATTAAATGACTTTCTTAAAAATGATAATAAATAAATAAATAATTTAAACTTAACATTGAATTGCTTTATCTTTAGAGTTTTAATTTTTCTTTAACTTTAAAATGTAAAAATAATTTATATTTATTTGATATATTTTGCACATGAAACAAAGTTTACATGTTAATACAAATTTCGATTAATATGTATTTTATTAACTTTGATTATTTATACAATATTATTAGGGGTACTGTATAATCCAAGAGACAAAATAAACATTTTGTCTCAAAGTATAAGTCATCGATAATTCTATAAATGCAACCCAAGTCAACGTGTCAAGCAAACCTAAATTCTCAAACTCCATCACCTCAGCCAGCTTGTTACTTTCCAATTGGGTCACAGATTGCCAACTAAGCTTGACGCGACATATCTTGCTACTCGGAGTTGAGACTATTTTGGCCCAAAACCTTTACCGTACTAGTATAAATGACCCCTCCCGAGTACTATCATATTACTTGAAATTTTTATATTTGGCTTTCAATTTAGCTTTCCTTCTTACTCTTTTCCCGAACACTAACTTAAATGTGACTTTTGATATTAACAGACAGAGCAACATCAACAAATATCAATATGTAACTGTAAGTTTTAATTTATATATATATATATATATTTATAAATAAATAAGTTTTCCGCTGAAGTTAGGTTGAATAAATCAGGAGTATTCGAGTGCAAGAAAGGGAAGAATAAAATTCCAAGAAGAAAGAATACAGAATGCAGAATAATTTAAAGACATTGAATAAAACGGTGGTTCAATACATTATATCATTATCATCATGAGTACACAATAACAAATATATCAAATTCCACACAGGACAGCAATGACAAAGAACAGCAACAGCAAATCAACGTATATATAACTATATAATCATGCAGTGGATGGGCCACTTTCACACCGACACAGAAAATGATTTTACAACGGTTTAATTGCCCGACTCTCTTATTAATAATTCTTCCTTGACAAGTGCAGTATAACAATAAGATTGGCTAACTAATAGAATACACAAAAGCTCAAGAAGAAGATGCAGCATTTGGAGCAGGGGTTGGGTTGAATGCAACCTGCTCAGCACAAGTGAGCTCATCATGTGGCCCTGCCTGTTCTCGTGCAATACCAATCAGGTCAAGGTAATACAGGTAATGGGAGACAATCGTGTTCATGGGATCAATATCACCCTGCCCACAAGTAAAATCTCCATAAAGAACGTTCATGGTGGTGCCAAAAGTAGGACCCCGCTTGGCCAAAGTATCATTCTTAGTTGGTTTCCAGTTGCCGACGAAAATGTCATGCGCTGAAGGTTGTGACTTTTTGATTGGGGTCATCCACCTCCAAATGGCAGCCTGGAATGCAATAGTGGCGTTCTGCTCTACATACTCGGGATGGTTCAACAGATCGGCTTTGATACCTTCCCCAGTAGCTCCATAGTTGAAGTTCCTGATGAAACAGCCATCCGTCAAGAGTCAGGACCAATTAATACAGCTATAAATCATCTCCACGACCTAGGGCAAACATGTAACAAGAGCACATTCAACCAGGTGAAAACCAAACGGGACATACCAACCCAATACATGGAATGAAATACCAGTTCTGCATCCATTCTTCTCCCTCTCTTATTTGGAATACATCCCACTTTCTATTGTTCGACAATCAAACATCAAACTATATGAAACAATTAAATTGAACTTTTTTCTTGAAGGGACATACATGTATTCCTCTTATTTGTCTTTCTTGTCCATCGAGATGGATGGCCAAGGAACAATGATGAATAAACTTTGTAGATATGAAATTTTGCCGAGACATACTTATCTCTTTTTGTATTAGGCAAGAGAAAGCACACAAGGAAACTGCAAATTCATTGTTATATATATATATATATATATATATATATATATATAGCCAACATGTGTCCCAGAAAAATGCAGGTAAATATAAAGGCAGTAAGCAGTGGAACAGCAGCACATAGATCATACCAACAACAAAAGGTTCAGATGTACTTGAACAGACACTTTGCTATGAATCATTTAATCAGAATAGTTGCTTGAAGAGACAATTTAAAACTTTATCAGTCACAAAAATAAACAACACAGAAATTCTTTACATTAGCAAATACATGATACATGATAAAGTGCATATGGAAAAGGTCGAATAAATGTTTTAATCATAACTAGAACAGTAGTGTACATACCAGTAAATTGGCAAGGCACCACGGCCATAGTATTGAGCTCCAGGAGCACAGGGAAATATGTATTTGTAGGACTCATCACAGTAATCCTGGCTAGGGCTCATTTCTCTGTTATAGCAAAGGCCCCAAGCCAAGGGTCCTCCTGTTGCCACTCCATATCCACCTGAAATCGTTTGCCACCATTTCAACTACTAATTAACATCTAATTACTACCAAATCTTTAGTCCCATTCAACTAAATCATGTAACACAAACAGACAGATCTAACTAAGGATCCAGCCATAAAACGCACCCTCCAGAGGGGTAGGAGCCCTCCAATCGGGCTCAAAAACGGACCCTTAGCCCAGATAGCACAGCAACAACAAAACCCAGTATCTGAACAATTTAAAAAAAAAAAAAAAAAAACTCAAAACTCACAAGATGTCTTGGCACCGACATGGGCAAGAAAAGCAGCTACCTCCTTCATCTGCATAAGCTTACCACCGGTTGTTCCGAAACCCAGAGGCTCATAAATAGCGGCAGCCAAAATGAAAGACTTGTAATCCCAGAACCCCACGGCATGAGCCACAGGCGAATTCCTCTTAGAAAACAGGTCCTCAAATTGATAAACCTGGAAGACATCTGAAATGGTATGGTTGCAACAATAGATCGACCAGTAACTACATTCCCATCCCTGCATACACATTTTCTTGCCCTTCACAGTCTTCACTTGAATCTTCTTGTCATCATCTGCATCAGCCATTAGAGCAAGATTGGCAACCAAACCCACAGTAAAAATCAAAGAAATGGCCCTGTTTAAGGCAGCCATTATCGCCCTTTGCCCTGGAGATGAGGGTTTTTGCTGATTTTGTTTGTGTGGAAGGCAAAAAGGAGGGTGAGTTCGTTTAAGAGGGGAAGAAATGAAAAGGAAAGCGTTAGATGCAGGGTCTTTTTCAGGGTCGTCTAAACTAGTGGTGTGGAGTGTGCTTAAATGGCGAACATGTTTGGGATGATCCAACGGTGGATGATGGATTGACGGGGAAATAGGTGTTCGAGGTTTACGCAATACCAGGCTGGATTTTAGGGGAAAGCATCTTCACCAAATGTTCCACCGACAAACTACGGGAATAAATAAATAATAAAAATAAAAATATATATAGCTGGAGATTATTTGGAAAATTATCCGTGCTCATCAATGGATGAAATTAAACTGCAAATACACGTGTCGACTTCTTATTGGATACAAACGAAGGTGAGGAACTCGTTTTCATAAAAGTCAGCGATCCCGAATCAACATGATGCATCATCGAGAGAGATGAAAGAAAAAGAAAGAGCAGCAACATCGTTAAAAGCCTAAAGCTGTGTAAATTTTCTATTTTATTTTTTCATTTTAAAATTTAATTTTTCTTTCTTTCTCTATCATTTTAAAATTCATACAATTAAATTAATAAAATGTTAAACATTCGATGCTTCCTTCATAATAATAATAATATCTTGAATAACCTTTGCACTTTTCTTTTGGTTGCTAGGTTAAAATCTTAATAATTATTTTTATCACATTTTTTTAAGATAGAAGACATGTACTCGATTTTGCATTGAACGATCAGTGAGATTATTGATGTCATAAAAAGTGAAAATAATGGTGGAGATACGATTGATTATAATAATGATAAAATTAAAATTAATAATAAAATATATATTTAAACGTAAAATTAATAAAATTAAAAATTGATTCGAAATTATAATATTTAATTTAAATTAAATTAATTTTTTTATTTAATTTAGATCAAATTTAGAATTAAATGTATATATTAAATTTAAATCAAATTTTAAATAAAAATATGAAAAATTGAGAAAAATTAAATTAGATCAAATTAATTATATATTTTTATTAGTTTTTATATATTTTAAATTTTTATAAAATAAAATAATTATTTTATATATAAATTTATTTAAATATATTAAAAATATTATTAAAATAATATATACAAAATTTAAATTTTAAAAAACAGTAAATCAAATTAATAGAATTCGATTCGGATCAAATCGATTTAAAAAAAAATCAATTCAAATTCATATCAAATTTTTAAAATTTATAATACTATACATTAACACCAAAGCAAATCTAATCCAATCTAAATCTTTATCATCCCTAAGCGGTGATAATAAGATAAATTATAGTGATAAGATAAAATGATCGATAATGGTATACGAATAAAAGTAATAAATAATTTAAAATTTATAATAAAATTTATTTATATATTAATTTATTATATAATAAAAAATTGAAATAAAATTCATTTATTTATTATTTTATTGTATAATAATAAAATTTATTTCTTAATTATTATATAATGATAAAAAAATAAAAAATAAGTTAAAACATTTTGGAGTTTTATGCAAGAGTTGAGGGATAAAATTGAAAAAAAAAAAATTTTGATGGTGCCAGCAGCCACTGAACAAAAAGGTCTCATGACCAATGCCACCGACAGCACCTCGCTGGAGATCCATTTAGATCTCAACTGACCAATCGGCAAAAAAATTATTCAAGTCCGATTACATCTAATCAGAGGCTGAATGCCAATATCAAATTCAATTGTAATTACACTGTGGCTTTCTTTCTACTAATCTTAGTTGATTTTAAACACTTTTGTTAATGGGATCGATACCTATTGTCGTATCCAACAATATTGCTTGTTTGTTTAAGTTCTTAATTTTTTCTTTTTTTTTTTTTTGTGGTTTGCTTTTATGAATAGAAATGTTCTAGTTATGTTCTTATTGACCAACATTTGTGTGGATTTTGCAATTTTTATTCCCCTTGACCCTTATGTAGGTACTTCCAATTTTTTTCTCCATCAGCCATGTCATATATATATATATATAAATATATATATATATATATGTATAGAGGTCACTGCTTTTCAATAGTCTTTCATGAACTCATTGCTGCTGTTGTAGTCTTGTTTATATCACCTCCTCCAGTTATATTACATCCTCACCTTTCCATGGTTCTTTATAATTACCATGGTTCGAGTAATTAAATCTTGACTGTAAGTTATGGTGTAATAAAGGGAATGGGTTTACTTTTAGAGTGTCACACCAAATTATAGTTAATTTTGAGCATGATAGGGTAGTGCATGTTGCATGTCTAGCTTGTATGTGGATGTTGTCATTTGTGAAGATGCAAGAAGACAATCTTCTGGTATAATGTTTGTTTATGATGCATGTAACCTTGGTCAAAACAAACTTCATGGCCACAAACTGTAGTAGCCTTCCTGCATACTCTATTGATATCCCACTGGAGGATTTCATTTTCTTGAACATTGATCATGGATTAATTTTTAATCCATCCGACTGGGATCTTTGATTTCAGCCTCACATGATGCAGTTTCAGCTTGGGAATGTTGGGGGGGGGGGGGGGGGTGTTTACTTTTGTTTCAGGAATAGGCATGAATTTGATGAAGTTGCTGAGGACTGAGGATGTCATGCTTAATATACTGAGCAGTTTCTCCATTTGAAGCTGTGAAGCAGCTTTTGATGTAGCATTGCTAACAAATTTGATCCTTGATCTCAAAGCTTTTCAATGCATGTTTGATACCTGCAGCATAGTGATTTAATACCATGTTGAATTGAATTGACCTTTTTGTTATTTGGTTTTTGTTTTTTTACAAAAAAAAATAAATAAAAGGTAAATAGCCATGTGCACATGACAAAAGTATAAGCAATTAAACATTATCATGATTTTCTCATATTACTGCATGGTTAACAGGGATCATACACCAGGAAACTTCAAGTTTGGCCCAGTAGGAAACTTAAAGTTTAATACAACAAAAATAAAAGAATTTTCAGCTAGTATTATAATAAAGGAATACAATTACTAGCTCATTACTCTTCAATGGTCATCAGGCCAGCTCACCATGAGACCCAACAGCTATAGCTTCTGGTTTGGACGCCCCTAAACCAGAATTTCCATCAAACTGCAGCCTATTTTCGGCTTCTCTCTCTTCCAGATCCCCCAAGGCCTGACTGCTTGAAAAGGAATTGTCCATAGTGTTGGCTCGCATCCATGCTTGATGAAGTTGCAAGACGTACTCCAAGTGCCACAAAACTTCCCCCATAGTAGGCCGGTTCTTCCCCTCATCTGCAAGACATTTTTCTGCTATCTCTCCAAACTTCTCCATTGAACCTGGAGAATATTTTCCCCTGAGATGTGGGTCAATAATAGTTTCAAGAGACCTTTGTCTCTGCCACCTCATTGCCCACTCTGCAAGATTTATCTGGTCTTTGGGCAAGCTAGGATTTATTACAGCACGAGCACAAACAACTTCAAACAACACCACTCCAAAAGAGTAGACATCAGACTTCTCAGTCAACTGCTGCCTGCGAAAATACTCGGGGTCAAGATATCCGAAGCTCCCTTTTACTGCTGTACTAACATGGGTATGGTCCAGAGAAGGACCGGTTTTTGACAGCCCAAAATCTGACATTTTTGCCACAAAATTTTCATCCAACAAAATGTTGGTTGTTTTAACATCCCTGTGGATAATTCCCCGCTCGGCTCCTGTGTGCAGGTAGTGCAGTCCCCGGGCAGCACCAATGCATGCTCCTAGTCGCTGCTTCCAAGTCAAAGGTGGGACGTCATTTCCAAATAGATGACTTCTAAGAGTCCCATTTGCCATGTATTCATAGACCAAGATCATCTCATTTTGTTCATCACAGAATCCAATCAAGGAGACCAAGTGCCTATGTCTAAGCTTTGAAAGCATCTCAATCTCAGTATGAAATTCAGCAAGCCCTTGCTCAGATTGTGGATTTGCCCGCTTTATTGCTGCAAGGGTGCCATCTTCAATCTCCCCTTTGAATACCTTACCAAAGCCCCCTACACCAATCACTAAACTTTCATCAAAATTATTCGTTGCTGCTCGAATCTCTGCAAGTGTAAATTGCTTGCCAACTCCAGTGGAGGCCATAGATCCATTTGGATGTTGAAGTCTAGACGATGCCTTGGCATTGGCAGAAATGGATCCATGGAGGAATAATGGTCGCCACCCAGGAGGGTTGCTTTTCATGTCAGCTAATTCTTTTCCTTGGTTTTTGCAGAAACAAAATACAATGGTAACAGCAACAACAAGAATGACAATAGTGGCTACACCTGCACCAATTCCCAACCAAAGAACCCAAGATCTTGAAGTGTGAGATGAACTCCCAGATGAATCATATCTCTGCACGTGGGCAAGATTTCCATTCCGGCTAAGCTTGAAAATCTCCAGTCCGTTCAAGAGAGCATCAGTGCCTGAAGCAACAGCTGCTGTGTCAGGACCGAGTTGAATCCAAAGGATGTTTATTTTGGAAGAAACTGCATCAAAGTAATCCTGATGACAAGCCTTATTCATTCCACCTGCCTTCACGAAAACGTCATAATTATTTGCTGCAGTCCGGTTATTTATGTAGATTCTGAAAATCCTCTGGCTTGGCCTATCATAAACCAGCTCACAGAAGTGTAAGCGGATTAAGTAATCAAAATCAGGATCTACTTCAAACCTCCATGACATATTGAACCTTTTCTCCAAGACTTCGGTGTTGGACATGCTTCGAGCTGTTTCATACACAAGAAGAGGAGCCACTGAAGAAGCATTTGCAGAAGCATAGGTAATATTAGAAGTGTTGTATGTTTCAGAACCTGCATTTGCTGTGATCATATAGCCAGAATCCACATCCCATGTTCTCCAATAATCCGAATCCTTACTGGGATTAATCTCAGGACCCCCAACATTCAACCTATACATAGTTTCAATTCCCCTTCCACTTAGATTCAGATTTACATCATTTCCACCCACTTTACTGACTGAATCTGCAAAAAGCTGATCAGTCATAGGGACCAGCTCTATGGCGTTAATGAAACCAAATGATCCCTTTGAGGGGGTGAACTCAATCACAAGCCTACCCGAATTGATAGCTAAAATATACTCTTTAACCAAGTAGAACAAGCTGGAATTGCTTCCTGAACTTTGGATGTACAAATTCTTGCGTGCTATCTCACCAGCAACATTAAATTGTGCTAATAGTTTCAGACCATTTGCGACAACATCAAAAGAAGATTCATTTACATTGTGATCCTCAAAGGAGAAGGGACAGAAATGAAGCCTCAAGAAATAGTTTCCCTGGACTCCATTAAACGTGTAATTCAATTCATCACTGAAAAGGCTGGCAGATTTATAGAGTGGCTCAAAGATTGAATCACCACTAAATGTAGAAGTAGTGGAAACAACAGCAGCAGAACTGAGGGTGAGATTATTACCAGGAGTGAAGTCACCAACCCATTTTCTACCATCCACATTAACACTAGAATTTGTACCACAATCGATCAGAAAAGACTTTGACTGACCTTCTCCACTTCTGAAAAGAGCAGATAATACAACAAAAAGGAGCAAAGACAAGAACTCCCAGCCTTGAACATTACCCATTATCACACTCCCTCAATAAACTAAAGCCTTTTCAAATAAGATGAATAAACCAATGCTAACAAAGAAGTATATGACAGAAATTAGTTTGAATTTCCAAGAAATGCATCAAAGCTTGTCCCTTTTTCATCAAGCCTTAATACAAGAAGGAATTCATTAATAAAATGGAAAACAAATAGTTGAGATTTATATCTCAGCAACTTCAACAACATGCATTTCCCTTTTGGAGCAAAAACATCAATTTACCTCACTGGATCCAATCTGGGTATTTGAGTTTTCCCCTTGGGAAACCCTACAAAGCATAAAAACCAGCCTGAAACTTTCCCTTGAAACACTTTTTGGCCAACTGCAAAAGAAGTAATCTTGCAGATCTACACTAAGTTGAGCTGAAAGGGTGACAATGGAATGTGATTGGTAGAAGATACAAATCAGGTGAGCAGGAGGACTAAGACAGAATTCCAGGAGAAAAAGAAAAGAAAAGAAAAGAAAAGAAAAATAATGATAAGGTTATCTGAATAAGAAAGTAGAACATGGGGTGTTTGCTGGAAACAGATTGGAAAAGTTCACTTCATCTCACCTTTGTCTGTTGCATGTTTTGAACAGAGCCAAGAATCTGACATAATTAAATCAGCAGTTTTATTATTCTATTAATTAAAAATCAATGACAATCTTTTGTAACTGTTGTTGTAGCAAAAGGTGTCAATGTCCTTTTTTTTTTTTTTTTCACCCTACAAGATTTAAAAAGAAAAATTATTTGATTCATGTGTCAAACACGGCGAGAAATGTCTCACTTTTTTAATTTTATAAAAAAATTAATATAATAATACATATCTTAAATATGGTTAATGATTCAAATAAATAATTCATACAAAAATTTAATTTTTATTTATTTATATTGATTTATTAAGTTTAATAAATGATTATAAATAATATTTTTAAATTTTTAAAAAATTAATATCTAAAAGTTAATTTTTTTAAAAAAATTATTTATTAATAAATTGATATTATATAATTTATTGATAATATATAAAATTTATAAATTAATAATAAATTAAATATAAATTAAAAAATATATAATATTTAATTAAGTTGTTCAATATATGATACTTTGTTCAAAGTTGAGATCGGATTGGAATTTCTCAAATTTTTTTATTATAAAAAAATTGTAGTTGGTTGATTAGAAGTGATAAAATATTTAGAGAAATATTCAGTGAAATTAATAAAATAATACATAAAAGTATAATAAAAAATTAAAAAATAATTTTAAAAAAATATATTGGGTGACAGCAGAGATGGGTGTTAAGATGAGTTAAAAGGAGAGTAGGGCAGTTCACATGCATTTGTCTGCTATGGCCTACGGGGGATGATGACCACTGCAAAGCAAATGCAAACGCAGCAGCGAGCAGTTTATTCGTTTTCAGAATTCCAAATCTGTCCCTCATTTTTCTTCTTGCAAAAGCTGTACGGCTTGTCTTTACCTCCTTCCGTACCTCATTGTATTTGTACTCTCCTTTGCCCTTTCGGCTTGGGTTTTGTACTCTTAAATCATTTTATTAGTTTATAATTCCTACTCACAAATTCACCACAATTCATTTTTCTTATTTTTCCCTATTCACCATACATTAATAAAAATATTTTTAAAATATAAAAATATTTTTAAAATATAAAAATATTTTATTAAGTAAATGACTTAATTAAAAGATAAATCATATTAAATTATTTATCTTATGAAATGGTTTTTTAAAAATACGATATTGGACTTAAAGAAAAGTAGTTGATTGCTATTGATATGAATTAATTGTTTTGACAAATAAAAATTAAGCTTCATTTTTTTTTATGCCTTGTTTTTGTCTTTTTTATTATTTATTTGTTTTATTGGTTATTTTAGTTTTTTTATTTAAATATTTTCAAACAATATCATTATAATTATTTAATAAATCATTTATATAATTACTAAAATAAAAAGATAAAAAAATTTAATTGTAAAACATTATTATTAATTTTTAATAAATTTATTATTTATTATAAAAATTAATTCATAAATATAAAAAATATACTAAAAATTTTATTATATAAATTTTTATCTAATATCCTTAATGATCATTTTTTTTCTTACTAAACTTCACTTCATCACTATCGTTGCATTTGCATCAAAATATATATCACACTATTAATTTTAATTTTATTGTTACAATAACTAATATTACTTTCTATAATTGATTTTAACTTCATCGAAATTAATTTTATTGTTTATTTAAATAGACCCTAAGAGTAACTTTCACCCTTATCACTAAATTTTATCAAAAATCCGGTTTTGGTTACTAAATGTTAATTTGTTTTAATTAGACCACTGAATTTTGTTAGCTACATCAAATTTAGTCATCTTAATAGATTTGATAAAAAAATTAACTAAAAAATGATGCGTCTATCATATACTTGAAGATTGTTTTTAAGTAATAAAGTAAATATTAAGCATTCAAGAACATTGATGTTTTAGAGCTAGATAAGAATCTTTTGTTGAATTTTGTTCTTTTTATTTGTGTTTAAAAAAATATTGATGTGGTATGTATTATTGCAGTAGCTTACGTGACTATCATGTCATTTTTATAGTAATTTTTTAGATGAAATTTGTTGATGTGATTTAATTTGGTATAGTTTACAAAATTCAGTGATTTTATTAAGATAAATTAAAATTTTATGATTCAAATGAAATTTTGATCAAAATTTAATGATTAATGATGAAATTTACTCTGCTCATTAGTAGTATATATTTTTAAATAAAAAAATTTATTAACTAAACGTAATTTTTTTTATATTCCCAAATATTGTATTTTACTATCATGCAATTTATTTTTAAATATACAATAAATAAAATGAAAATTTTAAAATCTTTTTAATATTTTTGTCTAACTTAAAATTTTTAAAATGCCTCAACAGTTAAAATGAGATCATAAAAAATTAATAAAATTATATTATTTAAGTTAAAAACCTTTAAAGAATATATTCACAATATTTTTTTTCAAAAATAATAAAATTGAATTTTTAAGGAATTCAATTTCAAAATTTTATTAAGTTCTAACAATTTTTAATATAAAAATAAAGATAATTGTTAAAAAATCTAAAACTAATACGATATTCAATATGGGTGTTACACTAAAAATATGAAAATACATTTAATTAGTAAAAAACTCACCTACCTGAATATTATAAACAAATAACTCGTAATTTAATTATAAATTATAATATTTTAATCTGTGTTTAAGACTCAAATCGTTCTCTTATCATAAACGCTGAGACAAATTGATCACTTGATTCTTACAAAATTATTGATGGGATTGGGATTGGGAGTCGGGCACATGGTTGCCTGTCGACCAACTGACATGCGAACTGTCTTGAATTAGACTTATAATTGATGAAGGTCCAATTTCAAATCTAAATCCAATCCAACCACTTACGTTTAGCACGTAGGAACTCTCTCAATTTAAAATATATAATATAAGATAAAAATAATATAAAAAAATATTTATGAATTAAATTTTTAATAAAAATAAAAATTATATTTCATATTTTGTATGTTAATATAAATTATAATATATAATTTTTGTATAAAATATAATGCGTATAAATGAATTATAAATATTTTAATATAAATATAAAAATTAACAAATTTTTTTTATAACACTTAATAACATAATTTTATAAAAATCTAATTAATTGAATTTAATAAATTATTTAATATTTCATCATTTTGTTGATACATCTGTTACTATCATTTAAAGTATTCTCCAAATCTATTATCATTCATCAAGAACATCCAATTTGATGACATTTATCATCAATTGATTAAATGTTTAATATTTTTTTTTATTAATTAAAAATAAAAAAAAAAATTCAGAATAAAAAAAAAAGTTAGAAGCTTATAGACAAGAAACTTTGATTCAGTTCTTAAAATAGTTCATCCAATTGCAATTCAACTTAATATAAGATTTTTAATTTTTATATCGGAGTTGACCTAAAACATGTATGTATTATTTATATTTGATCTGAAATTAATTTAATATAATATTTATAAAAAAAATTATTTTAAAATATTTATTATATTTTAATTATGTGCAAGATAATATTTTTATTAAATTAATATATTTAATTAAAATATTAAATAATATTTTAATTTAATATAATATTCATAAGTCGAATTTTATATAAAAGATGAAACTAAATACGTAATGTATTTAGGAGTGGCAAGTAATTGCAACGTGCTTTAGTTGTTTCTAGGATTAAGGTCCATTTTTGTATCGAACTCACAAATTCTTCTAACTTAGAACTTCAAAATGGGCATGTCTACTTGTAAATTTAAAGTCAACTTATGCCAAAAGTTTTTATATTTTAGGGTTTTGTAATTCATGCAAAGTTAATTTTTATATTATTTTAATTTTACAATTTTAACTTAATCATTAAATTTTTATCGTTAAAAATATTGATTTGATAATTAATTTAATGATATAAATATTAATTTTGTTAATATAACATTGATTTATTGATATAATAAATTAGATAAATAAAATTAATTATTAAATTATGTAAATATTTTTGTAAATTTATAAAATTTTTGAAAGCTTTTAAATTCATAAATTACCTCCGATCATATACTTTACGTTTAAATATTAAATCTTAATCAATCATGTTATGTTAATTCTTGTGGCCAACCCATCTAGAGGGATTGAAATAGCAAGATCAGGTTAAGGAAAAGCAATCTCCACCAAGAAACCCAAGTTTTCCCCTTAATGGGTGTACAAGGGCTGCGAAGCAATTTAATAGAAATTAATTAAATAAATTTATTTAAAAATATTTTTGAATAAAAAATATTGTGCAAGTGAAATTTCTTGGGTGCAAATAGAAGCTAAAAAGGGCCTTGTAACGGCTAGTTTGCGGTGCGATGTCACTATAAACCGTACCGTTGAATGAATAAAAGAGCCGCAGCGGTAGCACGCTCCTCGAGGCCGAGGCCCTTTCACGCGCTCACACACTCCCACACTCCCACTCTCTTTTTCTTTCTGCTGCTCTCGATCCAAAGGGTTTTGGGGATTTCCTCAGAAGTAAGAAGAAGAATAAGAAGCTGCCTGTCTTCTGTTTTTTTTTTTTTTTTTTTTTTTTTGTTTCTGAAGGAAAAACCAGTAAGTCTCATGATGAACATCTTCAAGAAGAAAACATCCCCCAAAGGTACATTTCATCGCTTGCACTTTCTATCCAAATTCTGTTTCACTGTTTTTTTCTCTGAATCTATGTTTACACTGAATGCATTGCTTTTGTTTTCTTTTTTTTTTTTAATTTTTAATTTTTTTTTGTATTTTCCAGATGCTTTGCGGACAAGCAAGAGAGAAATGGCCGTTGCAACCCGAGGTGTGTTTGGTTTTTTTTTTCTTCTATACTTCATATTCAAAAATGCTTTGCCAAAAATGAAATGCTTAGATATTATACTAGATAGATCTGGCGATTCGTGTATTGGTATTGTGTAAAATATTGAAATTCGTGTATTTTCACCGTGTTTTACAAGAAAATTGCTAGTCACATTCGTGTTGAAAATCTGAAATACATTTTTTTAGTTTATTAAATCTAAATATAGTTATTGTTAAAAACTTAAGCCGTGTCATCTTTGTATCCTATTTACGTATCGTGTTTGTATTGTGTCACAATGTTGTATTTTAGATTGCCAGGTCTAACACTCAAGCTCGATCATTCTTCCTCCATTGAAACTGAAATTCATTATGTTGTATTGCTAGGGAATTCCAAAATACAATCCTATGTTTATTTTGATGTTTCAAACTGTCATGTCTGGCTTTTCCTTTGTTCTCCTTGTATTCAGCTAGAGTTGAAAATAATGGTCATGTTTGTTTAATCTAGATTGCTGTAATACTTTTTTGTTTCTTTTTTATTTCAGGCATTGAACGTGAGATTTCATCTCTTCAGCTGGAGGAAAAGAAATTGGTGGCAGAGATCAAGAAGACGGCCAAAACTGGCAATGAGGCAAGTTTAATACTGGTTTCAAAGAAATGTGCTTGTGATATTTTTCAAGCCATAAGCTATAATTTAGTTCAAAAATGAAATAAGTTTAAATGGTGAAGTATCGATGACATTAATCAACCTGTGAAGTCTTTTGAACTAGGCCATTTTAATGTTGGTAATTAGGTATTTTTATCGTAAAGCATGACGATTGTTCCTACCTAGAAGATGTGCTGATTGTCAATGTGAGGCATAGTCTCAAGATGACACATTTCAGTTTCTTGGTATGATGGAGTTGCACATGCTACAGTTTGATAAGCAACGCATAAGATCACTGACTTATTCTGGGATTTGAAAATTTAGAGTATTGAGGCTCAAGTTTCGGGCATAAACCCATTTAGTGTGTGCGTGTGTGTGTGTGTGTCTGTGGTGTGTAACTAGTCCAGGTGGCATTATGTTATCAAACTCTGTCATTTGCTATGTAACGGGTGCATGTGTTAATATTAGCATCTTTTGGGGCTGAAACATTTTGCATGAGTTAAGACCACACAAGTTGCATAACCGGGCTTAAAGTTTTTATCTTGGGCCCTTTCTGTTTGAGGAATTGTTATCATCTTTAACCTTTTTGATATAAACAAGTCGTAGATGATTAGATAAAAAGTATGCAGATTTTGAATTGCCTTTCCTCTGTATTTGAGTTGTCTATCTTGACCATTCTGGATGTGGAATAAATGCACACCTCGTCACTACTGGCAGCAGAACTTTAAATCTTACCATTGTGTAATGACAAATCATGAGAGCATCCATAAACACATTGCTGTATTTATCAAGAACTTTGCCACTGGAGTTTGCTGGACTGATTCCATTAATTCTCTAAACTCTCAGTTTCTTTTTTTGTATTTAATTTCGTGTATGCGTTTCTTAGGCTGCTACTAGAATTTTAGCTCGCCAACTTGTACGACTGCGGCAACAAATAACTAATTTGCAGGGGAGTCGTGCGCAAATCAGAGGTGTAGCAACTCATACACAGGTTGAGTTTCAGTAATAAATAATTAGTTGTTGAGATGATTAAACTTTGTATCACTATTAATTCAAATATTTCATTTTATATGTTCACAGGCATTATATGCCAGTACCTCAATATCCACAGGAATGAAAGGTGCAACTAAGGCAATGGTGGCAATGAACAAGGTATGCATTTTAAGCTTTGCACTAGAAAACGTTATACATTGTTGTTATTTATCAACTGTGAAGTCCTTATGGAATTGGAAATAAGGAATCAATGATCTGCTTGGCAAAGAAGATATATACTGGAAACCATTATATTTGCATGTTTCGTTCTAGAATATGGTTCACTGCCGCTGCTTCTTCTTATTCCTCAGAGTTAGATGGTTCTCATATTTGATCATTGCATTTTCTGTCCTTTTGCAGCAAATGGCTCCTGCAAAGCAAGCAAAAGTAATAAGAGAATTCCAAAAGCAGTCAGCACAAATGGACATGACGGTAATACTAGTTTTCTTGGAATATTTATACTTTTAAGTTTAGATTTTCTCCACATACAATCTTCAGCCTTGAGAGTTATAATACCTGGTAATTGTACCTAGAAAGTGATGCAATGTAGACCAAACATAATCAAGTCTCCTGAATACGGCACTGATTTCTAACAATTAGAGCTTGGATGCATGTCTTGTTTCATATTGAAATCTTTGCATGAGAAACTTAGAGCTTGGATCCACTTTTGTGAGAGTGATATTTTCTCTTTGTTGTTGGTGTCTGGTATGTCCTGTAATAAAAGTTCTTGTAATAATGGTTGTTTTCTTGTTCTTTTTGCAGATAGAGATGATGTCAGAAGCTATTGATGAAACTTTAGATAAAGATGAGGCTGAAGAGGAAACAGAGGAGCTCACCAACCAGGTGAGATAATTTATTTTTTGACAGTTTTTTTTTTATTTCATTTTAGTTTTATTGGCATAGTTCCTATTGATTTTCCCCTACAATTCTAATTTTTATAGTTGATTATCAGGTGCTTGATGAGATTGGTGTGGATATTGCTTCTCAGGTTGGATTCTTGAAATTGATCTTTTCAAAAAATTTTGATGATATGTTTCATTTTTCTGATTGCAAGAATATGTGCATAAATGCTTAATCTTATCCCATTCTTTGAACAGTTATCTTCAGCTCCAAAGGGTCGGATTGCATCCAGGAATGCTGCTCCTGCACCCGAGGTTAATGCTAGGTATGTATGACTTTTCTTGAGCAAAATCTTCATAATTCTATTATATTTAAAAATATTTTGTTATGCATTAAAATATGCTATAGTAGATTTGCATCTGTTAACCAAGTGCAAAAAAGTAGCACCGTATATTCCATATTTTAGACTCCCACTAGCACCAAAAAAAAAAAAAAACCTCCCCAATTGCCATCTCTTTCTTTTGATCTCTTCTTGTTTACTTTACCCCTTGCTCTTTTAGGTTCACTACCACTATGAAAGTGTTTATGGTGTTAGATTCTTAAGTAAATGGCATTAATGCCTTTTGGTTGTGCTATTATGCCTGTCAGCGTGTGGAAGCCCTAACCTAACACTAAATGACAAAAACTTCAAAACCATATCACAGAATTAAATGCAAGAACAAAAGGGAATTAGACTGCTAAATGTATTTGCTTATTGTGAAACCCAATACCAAAAATGAAAGTTAGGGCAGATTACTTGAACTGCTAAAGAAGCATTTTCTGAAACTCTTTGTAGAACTGTTTATAAAACTAATCGTAAACAGGAAAGATAGACTGATTTAATTTTAAGCAAAATACAATGAGCCATCATTTGAGGAGCAAGCTATACTTATGAGAAACTTTTGAAGAAAATACAGAATTAATTTCTGTAGATATTCAAATAAAACTCTCATCTTCTTTTGACTACAAAGTATATAGTTATACCAAATTAATACAAACCATACTTGTACACCAATTCATACCCAGGCTATAAACTGAAGGCTTAGTAGAAGGGCAAAAAATTAAAAGCAAGACATCAAACATCTCTCTTGCAAGTTTAAAAACAAGATGTGGGCATACCAATCCAAAACAACCAACAGCCTGTATAATAGAGCCCTGCTCATGTCCCTGGATTAAAAAACATAGCCCATCACTGCAGATGAGTTAGAGCACTTCCTTTTATTATCCTAAGTGACCAATCAAAGAACAAGCACATGCTCACAATCACTAAAATCACTTAGGTAGCTTCAAATCCTCATTTTTGGTAAAATAGATGTGTAGACTACAGGCTCTGGAACATTAAGCACGATTACCATGTTGATTACATGTCAATTGCCAAGAGCATGTGAAAACATTTGCTAAAAATGTAATGCCACAACTCCTTTTAGAATGGCAGCAAATCACAGGAAACAAAAACTGTAAGTGGTGTAAATGTAATTTACCCTTGTTTTTGAATCATTTTTTCTTGCATTTGAGGGCAACATCTTTTTATTGAAATGCGTCTCCTAACTGTTTTATCCACAAACTTGCTGCTGGCCTAACAAATTTGAAGCCAGATTATTTTAACAGATTGTGTCAATTGTAACTTTTCGCTAGTGCTATTAAAATTGTTTTTTATATTATGTGTAATACTCCAAAGGCTGATGATAGTGTACTTCAACATGTATGTTTATTGCATAGAAGTCAGTTGTTGAAAATCAGACATTACATAAACTAAAGTAGTCTGTACCATCAAGATAGCAATTGTGTTGGTGACATGGGGCTACTGTAGCATACTGATGTCACTGGCGGATCCAGAATTTTTGAGTGTCCACTTATAGTACATAAAAAATTGCTTATGGATTTACTAATTTTGTGGATGAAAAGCGTGTCTAGGGAGAAATTTTGGGATGTCTAAGAAAAATTTTCCTTCAAATTTTAATATTTACAATTTTGGGGTGTCCAGGACAAAATTTTGGGGATATCCAGGGAAAATTTCTCTTCGAATTTTCTTATTTTACAATTTTTTTGGGGGTGTTCATGGACACCCTAGTATAAAGGGTGGATTTGCCCGACTGATGTAGTTTGTTTGATTTATTTTCTTAAAAGAAAAATGAATAATGGATAAATTCTAAGAGTAGAGGGTTGTTTGATGAGATTTTCTATCGTATAATTTATATGTTTAATCATCTTATAATAATTGCTATAGGTAGTTGTAGTCCTGTGTCATTGATTAGGCGTTCATTTAGCAGCATAGTGGAGGGACTCACACTGCATCACAGCTGCATTTTATGATTGGACCCAACGACATCACGGCACGACTAGAGAGTCTCTTCCACCACGCTGTCAAATGAACCCTAGGTTTGGTGGAGTAAATAAGAAGTAGATGATTCTCCTCTTGTTCTCCAAAGCGGTGTACGCTGAGAGGAGAGAAATTATAAGCATGCAGTAGGAAGATGAATGCAAAACAAAGATGTCTAACTCTATCAAAGCTTTGACAAATCTACTTTGCTATATGCAGGTCTGAATCGACGGATGTTGATGAACTCGAAAAAAGGTTGGCATCTCTTCGCCGAATTTGATGGAAAAGGCATGGCAATTAAGTTGCTTGAAAAATCAGTTGTCTGTGTAAATTTTATGAAGTACAAAGCAAATCATATCCACGATGAACAGAGCTGGAATAATAAGATTGTTATATCTGTTCTAATCACCTCAATAACTTCCTTTGGATATTTTATGTAAAGTAGTTTAGAAATTGGGAGGCCTCGAGCACACATCCAATGCTAGCAAGCAACAGGGTCTCGAGCACCAACCTTTCAGTAACTCATATGGGGCAAGCAGTCCTGTTTTTGATTAGAATATCTCATTATGACACGGTGAGAACCTAGTACTTTGCACGTATTTATAAATAATTGAAAATTAATAAAACTATTGTTATATCGAATAATAATTTTTTAAAAATTAATAATAATATATTTATACATATAAAATTTAACAAAGTAATATTTTTCTTTTAAGTGTTTGGGGTCTCACTTTTTGTTTGATATAACAAAATATGTATATATTTTCTATTTATGTAATTCTTTTATTTAATAAATAAATTGATTATATATTTTTTATATTTTCCTAATTGATTATATATTTTATTATTTATATTTTTATGTGATTAATTGTAATAAATTAATTTGAAAAACTTTAAAATAAAAAAATAAATACTAAATACATAATGAGGAGGTCAAGTCGAAGCCCTATAAATAAGATATATCCATCAAGTCATTGTAATTGGACAAAAAAAAAGCGAGGAAAAAGAAAAAGCAAGGGCATTATGGAGAAAAAGGGCTGAGATGAGAAAGCAAAATTTTCACGTAAGGGAAGTATCTAAGGCTAAACAGAGCTTCAATACAATTAAAAAGCATCCAATCACCATCGAAATGTATGCCAAAATGCATCACCGACATGTTTGAGAATCTTAATCGCACCTCATGGAGGCCGTTAAATATCTAAATGGGGCTTTAGTAGTGGTATAATTGATTATGTGTGAGTTGATATAATATTAAATTTGAGTTTAAGTTTGATTTTAAATTTGAATTTTAAATTTGATTTGAATTTAATCGAATTTTATTTTTTTAGTTCGAATTCGATTCGAGATAAAAATTAAATAATTTAAATTTATTTAATTATGATTGATTAATATATAAAAATAAATTTAATTTTTACATTCGATAAAAAATTAATTATTTATATTTAAATTTAAATTCAAGATATTTTATCAATTAAAATAATTAAAATATATTAAAATATAAAAATTTAATTAGATTTATGAGTTATTTGAATTAAATATAAAAATATTTAAATTCAATTTAATCGATAAATCGAATTATTCAAGTTTGAATTCAACTTAATAATAATCAAATCAAATTTAAATTTTATTTAAATAAAATTTAAATAATTTATTAATATTAATATATTATTTATACCTCTAAATTTAGGGCACTAACAATTATTCAATAATACCCATACTCTGACCAAATTCCCCTGCCGGCAAACAATCGTTCGACGTTGTTACAATGGCTTGTCTTTTAGTTAGATTTTTTAAATATCCCTATCTCACGCCAAGCGCTACTCCAAAGGAGTAGACAGTATAATTCAATTTCACGTAAGACAGAAAATAAAATATTTTTGAACATATAAGTATCGACATTACACATTTCGATAAATCAATAATATAAAAATAAATAATGATCACGTAATAAATGATGTCCGATCTAACTCTTAACTATCTAAGTCTAAGCCAGATATTCTAATAAGGATAGATAAGATAAATCAATCAATTATTTAATAAGGTATCAAAGTAAAGTATAAGATTAGAGTTTTCCTAAGTCAAAGCTCTTCAAAAAAGAATAAGCAGAATAACAGCTTTGATGAAAATGTTACATCAAACGCTTTAAAAAAATAGATAAAATATTTCAATTTCATATCAGATAAAAAAAAATTATTGAACTTATATGTATTGACATTATACACTTCAATAAACCAATTTACAGCTACACAGGGCCATGTTTTTCTCTTCTAAATGTTTTGTAGTCCAACAAGCATTTTATGTTGAGAAATTTAATTATTTAGTTTTCGTTTAGATTTCATTATATTTTTATGTGATTAAATTGACCGTACTATTAATTAAATTTAAATACGAATTTTAACAAAATTTATTCAATATAAATTTTTTATTAAAATTTTTTAATTTTAATTATAATAATAGCAATTATTATTTTTAATTTTATCGTAATTAAGGTCAAATAGAGCCTTAACCATAAATGAACCACGATTTCGTTTTAGTCTTCGCTGCCATCTGTAGCTTAACCTGAATCCAAGCCATTACCAGGCATGCCCATCTTTTATTGGGTTTATTTCATCACATTAAAGCCGAGACTAGTTGTCTGCTAGCTTAGAAACCAGCAAGGGCCAGCCCAACGGGCATAAATCTAACAGTTTTGGCAACTCTCATTTATAAATACTTTAGTGGATATATTTGATTTTTGTTTATTTATATTTATTTATTAAATTTAATATATAGTTTTAAATAATAATTTAATATTTATTTATTAAATAAATTGAATTTAAATAAAAATTTATTTAATTTATGTTTACGAATAAAGTTATTTAAAATTTATTTGTTTAGAGTTTATTTATTTTTAAATTTATAATTATATATATGTTTAAATTTATTAAATTATAATTTATTTATTATTTATAAATATATTTACTTTTATATATTCATAAATATTCATTTAATATTTATGAATAAATTAATTTAATTTAAACGAATAAAATATAAATATTTTATTTTTGGAACGAATCGATAATAAATGTAACAAATAATTTTTTATCAAAAATTAAATATAAATAAGTTTAAAAATAAATAAATAAATCACAAATATATAGTTATTTAATCATAATCAACTCATTCACACCCTTAAGTTTTAATATCAATTTCATCTCATTTACAGCAAGGATCCATGTCAGCCGTCGTTGCGGACTTTAACCATTCTAAAAATCCTCCCCAACAACAATCTAATCAAATACTCAGATATACAAAGACTTTTGCTTTTCCGTACGGTTGGAACCTAAAAATGTTTTGAGGTTAATTTTGAGAATAAAACAAACAAAAAGACTTTGTCAACAATTAAAAAAAATAGGGTTAAAATAACCACAAAACCTTAAAATTTATCATTTTATTTAAATAAAATCTTATTTTTATTAAATCTAAATAAATTTTTAATTTTTAATTTATATCAAAATAAACTATTAACATAAATTAATCTATCATTTAAAACTAAAACTTATTTAAATATAAATAAAAAATAAAAAAATATAGTTTATTTTAAAAAATAGAAAAATTCGAGAATTTTTTAAATATTTTAATTAAAAGAGGGTAACAATGTAAAATTGTATAAAACAAAAAAGAAGTTTGCGTCATGCACAGGGGGTTTGATTTTGAATGATTCTGAGAAATTAGTTTCCTAATCGGCCAAATGCTAACGACATTTTTTCTCAGAAGCCAAATTTCAACGAAATCTCCTCTCAGCTATCCAAACACCCGTAAACTTTATTTATATATATATATATAAAAAAAACAACCATATTTATTTATAAAAAGAAAAAAAAAAACTCGGTTTTCTGTTTTGACCCAAAGTCCACGTAATCAAAGGATTCGTGATTTACGCAGATCTCATCGTATTTGTAAAATCGCAGCATATAATTTTCCTTTTAATAACATTGTTTTTTTTCTTACACTCAAATTCTCCGCCTTCTTCAAGGTAAAATTAATTTCCTTTTTGTTATTTTTTTAAAAAAAATTTCCTCTTAATTACGGTTAATTTTGTTTGAAATTTGTTTGATAGGAACTTGAAGTCTCAATTCGATTGATCCTCAAAGAGTTGGAATCGGTACCTTGTTGAAGGAGGGGAAATCGGGTACTTATATTGAATCTTTCTTCTATATCTATGTTCGTGAATTGTATTCTTATGTGATAAGAAGATTCATGTCCTCTTTGTGAAGTTGATTTCAAATAACAATTAGGGGATGATCGTCTATCCGTGTGTAAGTTTTCTTATCTAGGGATTTGATTGAAAATAAAGGGATTTTAGAAAAGAGGACCTGTTAATTGTGATGGGTTGTTGCTAAATATCTTATCAGAAGGACAAAATAAAAAAAAAAAGAAAACATTGTTTTAAGGGAAAAAGTGGTTAAAGAAAAGACTTTGCACCAGGTTGTACTATTCCGTTTTAATGATTTTTCTTTCTCAAATTTGGAATTTCGGATTCTTAATTTCGGTTGTTTAATTTTTAATGTTAAAGCAAATGATTTCAGTTTATCTAATTTGTACTTTGACTGAATCTTGCACCTTCTTTCAGTCAGATTTTTATTACTATTAGATTCTTTTTCACTTGTAATTTTGATAAGTTTGAATGTTACGATGGATATTGACCTCTAGAGGACCTGTTGTTTCTTAGAGATTGACTGAATTGGGTTAATGGAGGACATTTTACATTTTACTAACATCTGCTTTGTATTGAATATCAAAACCAGTATTACTGATTGTAAATAGATATTAATGTTATAATGAGGTTTTGGAAAATTATCTTTACATGGTTCTTTTCAATGATTGCAGATATGCAGAGCCAGCTTGTCTGTAGTGGGTGTAGGAGCATTCTTCTTTATCCTAGAGGGTCTACAAATGTTTGCTGTGCATTATGCAATACAATTACACAAGTCCCTCCTCCTGGTACACTACTTTTCTCATTATTATTAATTGCAAATATAAGACCATCCATTAGTTTTCTGTAGTTATGAACGGTTGCTAGTTTTCAGTATCATCAACATGATTATTGTTAGTTGAAGCTTTAAAGATATCTACTTCATACAATTGGTAAATTTTTCATATGTTCTTAGTGGCCTTATCTATGATCTATTAGGGGCATCATAAACTACTTCTTATAAGAAAGTATACCTGGGCCTAGTGTCATCCTTTTTACTGTTTAATCTTTGACCTAATGGATTCCTATGCATTAAGCTTTGCCTTCTTGAACTGCCCCCCCACAAACTACCTGTACTTGCTCTTCTTTCCTTTTTTATATAGATTTTTATTTATTTATATAGGGTATTATTATCCTATAGATATGTAGATTCTTGATTTTGTTATACAGATTTATTATTTTATTATATCGAATAGGCATATAAACAACTTTTGTCAGTAATTCCATTTCATTTCTATTATATGCTATATCATTTATATTCTATATATAAATAAAACAAGGACTCTAAAGAGATATCTCAAATAAAAAAAAAAGAAGAAAGAATATCGCTTTGATTAGGCTCAAAAGGACTTTTTTGTTTCCTGTTTCCACGGACCGGCCTGGGCTCATTTTTTCATTTTCAACTCAAATAAATCATTTTTTCTATGAGTCTGCAATTTGACTTGTTGTAACAAAAGAATCTTGTTATTGGATTGAATCAACAATCAGAAGCAAGAAGAAGTACTATTTCCGTTCCTATGATATAGAATACAAATATCATTTCGATTCTTTCTTTTCTTCCTCTTTCTTTTTATTTACATTTATTTTACTAGAATAACTAGAATAAATAATAATAATAAAAGAAAACTTATCCTGACCATGGATTATCAAATCATCCCAATGTTGAGAGTAACTCAATCACAAAGCATACTTCTTAACCTCAATATTATTCTCAGAAGTCTTCTGATCCTGGTACTCCATGCATTGATGATTCAGTTCTAGAGCCTCAATAGCATGAATCATGGGCACTGCAAGAAAATCCTAGTATTTCAATCCCATTAATGCTCCAAAGAGAGAGCAAAAGGAGCAGACCTTTTCCCCTAGATTTATCTGCCTTAGTCTTTCTTGATTTGGTTTTGCTGCAGTATCATTTCCTGGCTTGCCTAAATATTGATCATTGGTTTTATTAAAAAATGTGAGCCTAAATGCTGAAATGAGCATTGAATTGAGTGGTACAACTGATTGAGCTGGTTTTTTTGTCCTTATGTTGGATTTAGTCTGTCGTTATCTACACATGGCAGATATGTTACAAGTTTGCTTGAATGCTATTTATTAATGTAGTAAACCACAAGCATCATCTTTACTTTTGTGCTGCTTGAGATCATTTTGCCCATCTTGTTAGTTGACATATGTTTGGTATTGTCATCAATCTGTATGTTTGGAAACTGAGAATGCCTCAATACTCTTGTTCACTCTCCCACAGCCTATAAAATTTCAGAGTCCTACAATTCCTGATTTTTCCTTTGTTCATGAACTATTGTACAATTCCTGCCTTGATTTTCCAGGACTTCTTGTATATCTCTTATCACTTAATGTGTTAGGATGCACACATTTAATCAAGATCTTAAATTGTTAAGGTATCGTTTAGCTATTACTTTTGCTTTTCTTTTTTTTTTTTTTTTGAACCAGAGAAAGGAAAAAACATATCTTGAAGAAATAAATACTATGTAATTTTTTAGATAACAAAATGCATGATTATAGATTTATATAGACTAGAAATGTTCAAATGGTGTTACATTTTAGTCTTTTTAAAATTTTGATCAATTATGATTTGGCTTTTAACCTGTTGCTTTTGCTTTACAACAACTTTTTAGAAAGCTAAGCCAAAAGCAAATAGAAGAATGGAAGTTGCAAAAGCAAAGCAATTACCAAAAGATGCATAAGTTTTTCCTTTGCAAAACATTTAATATCTGTGATTGCATTGGCTGCCCAAGTTGCTAACTCATTAGAAATTTCAAATCTCAATACCATATTAAACAACAAGCTAACGTGCAATATACCTCAGCTTGGTATAATTGAGTAATCTGACTTGTTACCTTTTGAAGTGAATTGTTGGCTCAACTAAGCTCAATTAAACTTGATAATAAAACATAGTGAAATCAAACTCATGACAATTTGCTATTGAGAACTTACTGCTATTTGTTTAGAGATTTTGATGTTTTATTCTTTGCTGATTGTTGAATATGTTTTAAAGACACAGGTTGTTTTATTGTAGTTTCTTGCTTTTATGGTTACTTCTTAACTTGAACTTGATTATGTATAAGCTGGATATCATCTGAGTTCATATATATGAGAACTTCAAACAAATCTCAAACAATTTTTATGGTCCCTAAACCATGCTCCATTGGAACTGTTGGAAGTATGACCCCATCTTGGCCAGCTGCTTAAATCTACCATTCAAATTGGCTTGATTGTAGCCTGCCTCTATCAAGGTTGTTACCTACAATCTTTACACATCTTGGCAACATTAACTTTCCTTTTTCTGATACTTGAACATCAATGTGAAACTGAATTTTGGACCATAATATCTAAAGGTTTGGTTATGAGAACTCCTTGACAAGAATAGTGATGGCTTTCATTAATTGCAGGGGGTGATAACCTGCCAATTAGAGTGCTAGTACTCTAGGTACTATTTTTTTTTATTCTTTTAATAGACATCTGATTGCTATGCCGCTACTGTATATTTAGATTAAGTTTCTTTTTTCGTTTTCATTTTTTTGAGAGATTAAAGAGAATTTTATTATAGGATCCAAAATCCATCATTTCAAAGTCAACCAAAACACCTAAATGAACAAATTCCCAAAATGAGCACCCAACAATACAAAGAAGTGAAAAACAGGTGCTGAAACATCAAAGAATATTAAGAAACATTTTGACAAACACCTGTAGAGCAAAGCAAACCAGCCAACTGAAATGAGCATAAGAAATGCAAATTAAAGCCTGAAGTTGACACCACAAGTTCAACCCACAAGTTTAACGCCGAATTATAGTACAAATAACAACATCGAGCTTCCTCCCACCACAATCATCCAGCCAAACATTTAAAGCATTCTCCTGAAACCATCAACATAGCATCAAGCAATAAACTATCAACACCTAGCTACAAAATTTTGAGATCAGGCCCTATTTTGCTAAGATGTCAGCCAAGGAATTAACCTCCCTGGGGATTTTGGAGAATTGCACAAATTTAATTTTCATTGACCTTAATGGTGTTCTAAGCAGGCTTGAGTTGCCAAGGTACTCTATCACCATTCCTTCCCCAAGATAATGCATTTGAGGAGTAACTTTCCACCATCAAAGAAACCGTGCTAGCCCATTGAGAATTGGAGAAAAGCGATCAATCCTCTGCAATAGCTAAGAATTCAGCAGTGTTGGAATCGTAACTCCCCTAGACTTAGAGAATAAACCTTTGATAATACCCTTATCATCTCTAAGAGCTCCACTGATTCCGGCTGATCCTGGTTGCCCTTTAATAAAACCATCAACATTGGATTTGAAGAAACATTAGGTGATCACTCAATAGAATGAGCTTTCTTGTAGTGTTTTTTTGAGAGAAGTAAGACAAGCATTGTTGACTTGTGCTTTGAAACTATTTAGTAATGCTAATAGTGGTGGTGTTGTTATAAAAAATGTTCCATGGAAACAAGAGACTTAATTTAAGGAGAAGGAAACATTAATGTAGGGTGCCAAGTAGCATTCCTCTTATTTAGATATGTAAATATGTTAAGCATATGATAAGAATCTTATGGCTTGATAACCCAAATTTGCAAATTAACCCTGCAGGGATGGAAATGGCTCAACTCATATGTGGAGGTTGTAGAACATTGCTAATGTATACACGTGGAGCTACAAGTGTAAGATGCTCTTGCTGTCACACCATTAACCTTGCACCAGGTATAATATAATTATTTTGTGCATGTGATGTAAATTTGTGGTTATGATGTTTGGAATGCAGAATTTTGTAATTAAAGAAGAATGGAAAATCATTTTTGGGCTTTGAGGAATATTTATTGCTTGTGGATTGAATATTTGTTTCTTAACTGTAAACTGTAAACAAGTTTAAGGAGTGTGGTTCATTTTTCTCAAAATAAAATAAAATAAAATAAAAGATAGTGTGGTTCTGTTTGCTGATTGTATTTTGTTTTCAAGCATCACAATGCCTTCCTCGTGGATGCCTTTTGTTACCAATGTATTCTTCATTTTCATCTTCTGTTAGTAGCAGTCTGAGCTACTTTGAGTCGTTAAAGATATTAGTATTCTTTCTAAACTTTGTCTGCCATGTGGATAATGGCTGTTCTGATCAAATTAAGAACACTTGTTTTTCATTTTCTAGCATGCACTTGCAGTTTTTTGTGACTGTGGATCTTCATTTTTCAAGTTGGAGCATGCACTTTCAGTCTGTGTGTTTGTGGTTGTCAATCAGAACTTTGTTTGCAGCAATTTAAGCAATTTCAGTAACTAATTAAGTCTTGAAGTTTTAAGTATTTGCTCAACCAGTTCTCCTTTGTTGATGAAAATACTAGGTGTTTTTTTTTTTCCTGAAGTTATATACTCTTATATGAAATTTGGGAGTAAGTACGAACCATACAGTATTTTCTTCTTTGGTTCCTCTTTCAACTTTTTAACCCCCTTGCATTTCCAGGTTGCCTCGTAGCACTATTAGTAGTTTATTCTATTTGTTGCTTCATTTTTTCATTCTCTCACTTTCAATTACATGTCACCAGTTTGTTTACTGAATTTTTTCTTTCTTGGATCTCATGATCGTGAAAAAGCATCCAACCAGATTGCTCACATCAATTGCGGGCACTGCCGTACCACATTAATGTATCCATATGGAGCTCCATCAGTCAAATGTGCTGTCTGTCAATATGTTACTAATGTTGGTGTAAGTATGATTGAAGTGATACAACTTTTCCTTAGTGCATCTATCATTAACATTTGAATATATATATATATATATATATATATATATTATATAAGAATTTGCAGAGAATTAGAGATTTACATATATTTTACAAGAGGCTAAAAGAGGGTTATATTAATTCATAATCTGCTTGATAGTAATAGTTCTTTCTCTTTGCATCTTGTGGCTTTTTTTTTTTTCCCTGATTTACAAATTCATATGATACAAGTTTTGGTTTTGTCAAAATCTTTAAATTTTTTAGCAATATTTCTGTATTTGTTTGGTCTATTTCTGAATGTCTCCATTTTTGGGTTTCTGTGCGGTTGCTGCAAGCTCTTTGCTGTACTGAGGTACAAGACATAATCATTTTTTGTTTCATCTGTCTATGCCTTTTCTTTCTCTCTCTCAAAGAATCCAACTTCAGGGCAGTACTTCTCAAACTTGGTCTTACTGTCCATCTCAACTAAGTAGAAATTGGTAGATTCAGGCCAGGACTAGTTTTAGTGGAAATAGGATCAGGTCCCTTTCCTGAAGCTTTGGGCAAGTAAGGGTGTTGAATCTCTTAGGCTGATTCAGGAATGGATAGGGCAATTTTTGTGGGTGCCTTTCATTGCCATCCTATTAATGGCCATTTACTTCTCAAATATGCAAAATTTTTACAAGCAAGATTTTAAACATATTCGTATTTCCATGATATCAAATGCCCCTTATCTACTCTCAGAAAGCTGTCTTTGCTATGTTTTCCCTCTGGAGTGAATTAAAAATATTTAACCAGAAGGATAAATGCTTATTCTCTGCTTCTATCCGTGCAATAAATATTTTTTGAGCTCCAATGTGTGAGATACAGTGTATGGATTTCTGTCTAGAGAAACCCTATTTGGAGATTTACCTATTCCTCGCTCTGTATTTCTCATCTATCTTTCAGATGGGCAATGTTAGGGTTCCACATCCTTTAAACAGACCTAATGGGATGTCTGCCGCAGGGACTATGCCATCTACTTCAACAGTAAGTTCTTGAAGTTTGTTATTGTTTTTTTATTATGAGAAAATGTAGATGGTTTTGAGTTATCAACTGTTTTTTTTTTTTGGCCACCGAGTTATTAATTGTTTATTGAATCTAACCTTTTCAATTCAATGCTGTATTCTCAGAGCCAAACAGTTGTCGTTGAGAACCCCATGTCTGTTGATGAGAGTGGCAAATTGGTAAATATAGTTTTAACTGCATGAAACAGTTACTCTACATCAGTATATGTCTTTTTCATTCAAATCGCATCACGTAATTGCATTAACGAAAAAAGTTAACCATTTATTACAAATCACATGCGTAAATCTATCACAATATATGATCACTATTTAATTATTTCATGTGATTCGTAAAAAATGTTAACTTTTTCCTAATAACATGATTATGTGGCATAATTTGAATGGAAGAAACATATGCTGATATGGAGTAACAGTTTTATACAATCTTTTCGAGTCTTGATTATATGCGTTTTTCATTTTCCTGAGCTTTTACATGTAAAAGTGGAAAAAAGGGTGCTGATAAAATTATGATATTGCAGGTGAGCAATGTCGTGGTTGGCATAACGACCGACAAAAAATGAATGATGCAATGAGAATTTTGGGTTTGATTGCTCTTTTATCTGATAAGAAACATTGCCATGGTTGCCAGGAAATTGGTTGTGTATATTGTGTTGAAAATGGAAACCAGTAACATTTATTCAAGGAACTGTGTGTCCATGTCCATGTCCATGATGAGGCAGTGAAAATGTGTTATGTACATTTTGTGCATGAGAGAGATGGAATTCCGACAGTAAAATAATGCATTTATGTTTGTTCTTATATTATGTCAGGTTTAGTTTTAATTTTATATATATATATATATTTTTTTTTAATTTTAATTAATTATAGCTAGTAAATCTTTTTTTTTTTTTTTTGAAATATATAACTAGGACATCTCCCATTTACCAGAGGTACCAATATTTTATTTTTAAAAATATAAATCAATAAACTTTGTGTTTAATAAAATTTAAAACAATTATTTTAAGTTATAAATATTTACAAAGGTAATAACTATTTTCTTGTTTTTTTTTTCTTTTCCCTTTATAGGTCGTTTTATTTTTTAGGTCGGTAAAAAAACATCTTTCATATTTTATATTCCATTTTTATTACTATAATATAGATTGGTAGGATTAAATTACTTTTGTGGGTCAGTTATTTAACATCTAATACTTTCAAATAATTTAATAATTATTAAAAAATAAAATATTCTTATCAATCAAATCGAGCCAGAGTTCAAAAATTTTATCTAAATTCAAATTCCATTCAAACCTTTAATTAATAAAATGCATAATTATACATCATAATTACCAATTATATTGATCCAATAGCCAACGTCTCTTCAACAAACCATTTATCTTGCCACATAAGGAAGGTTCAAAATTTTCAGAACCACCAACACCTAAATTGTTTAAAATGGTTAAGCGGATGGTTAGACCAGCCAAGGAATTCGTCTGACCTAAATTTGCTTAATTGTTGGACTCAACATCGCACTACTTTTCCTTTATAAATTATGACTGAACCTGGCAATCAACTTCAACAACCTCTAGCTCTTTATCATCTCTTCTCTTGTATCCCATTCCCATATGGCTCTTCAAAGTGGAGAGAAACCCATGTTCACTGGCTACATTTCATCCAAGCCAAACAGTAGTTGGACCTTGCTGGGGCTGAGACTTGTGGCCTTTCTTGCCACAGCTGCTGCAACTCTTGTGATGCTACTCAACAAACAAACCAAAACTTTTGTGGTTGCCACCATTGGAACTACCCCTGTCAATGTTACTCTCACAGCCAAGTTTCACCACACCCCTGCATTTGTGTAAGCGACCTGTTTATCGTTTTCGTTCTATATATATACTGTGTTTTTCTTTTTCCATTTCCATGGCTTATATGCATATATGTACAGGTTTTTTGTTATAGCAAATGGAGTGGCCAGCATCCATAACTTGGTGATGATAATGGTGGATTTGTTGGGAAGCAAGTTGGATTACAAGGATTTACGCTTTGCCATGATTGCTATTTTAGACATGGTACGTATATGTTAACAAATACTATTACTTTTGCTTTATTACTTTTGACCACTTGATGATTTTTGTTTTTTTTTAATCCTACAATGATCTCATTATAAATCAGTAAATAGGTAAGAAACAATAAAAACATTCACATACAAAGGCTTTGCATGTAAAATGCTACAATAATGTACATTTAATCTTAAACTGAACTTTTGATGATCTTAAATTGGGTTATCTTAATAATATATGTTTGCTTATCTTTTTTTAAAAAAATATTTAATTTCATGATTTTATTAAAAGTATTAGTCAAAGATGAGCTATTCTAAAAAAAAAAAAAAGATACAATGGACAAGCATAACGAGACAGAGAAAGTATAAATAAAAGTTCTTGGTCTTCGAAAAATAAAATACAAAAAGATATATAATCGGCAAAAGGATAAAAAAAATATTTTAATTAAAATTTAATAATCATTTAAGTTTTTTTTTTTTGCAATAAATTAAATTCTCAAATATCTATTTTTATCAATTGAACCTTTGTTAGAAGAAAAAAATAATTAATTGTTTCTGTTCCATCAAAGATTTAATTAAGTGAAAATAAATGTATAAGAGTTTAATTGGATAAAAATAAATGTTTAAAGATTCAATTCATTGAAAATACAAAATTTAAAGCTCAATTGGTTGTAATAAAATATGAAAATTTTAAATAAATATTGAATTTTTATTTAAAAACTTTTTAAATTTTTATATAATTTATATGAAAGAAAAAAAAATAAGTAAAAAGGAATATTGTAAACGAAGCTTTAACTAATTTGTGTGATGGGCATGGCAGGTAAACGTGGCATTGGTATCTGGTGGAGCCACTGCGGCGGCATTCATGGCGGAGCTGGGGAAGAATGGTAATTCCCATGCGAGATGGGACAAGATTTGTGATAAATTTGGGAAATTTTGTGACCAGGGCGGTGGAGCTCTCATTGCTTCATTCATTGCTCTTGCTCTCATGCTTCTCATTTCTGTCATGTCCATTATTAAACTTCTCAATTCTCATAAGTCTCACTCTGTTCTTCCTAACTAACCCTAATTCTCAGCCTTTTGCAATATCTTCCTTCCTATTACTACTGTGCCTTCTTTTTTCTTTCAACTGTATGTCCAAGTATTTAGCTTTAATTGTCCTTGTTGAGCCGAGTTGCTTTTTCTTTTTTTGTTATTTAATTTTTCAAAAATTTCTGTTTCCTTATTTAGCTTTGAAAAATATCATTAACCGATGTTTATAACTATTGTTAATGTTTTGATCACTAACATTTTTTTCTCACTTAATCGCCAAAATATAACATATATTTTAATAATTTATCATTTTACACTATTATAATTAAAGATGTAATTATGTCAAATCGAGTTGATATAATAAACTGTTCAAGTTTGATATGGATTCAAAATTTGTTATTTGAAATTTAATTCAAATTCAATCGAATTTTAATTTTTAAATTCAACTCGAGATAAAAATTCAGTTCGATTTTTATATTTAATTTCAAACTTAATTATATATTTAAACTTAAATTTGAATTGAAATATATATATAACAAAAAATGATAATTTTTAATTAAAATAATAAAAATATATTAAAATTTGAAAACTCAATTAGATTTGAAAATTATTTGAATCAAATATTAGGATGTTCAAACTCGATTTATTTAATAAGTTGAGCTGTTCGAGTTCGACTTGACAATGATCAAATTAAATTCGAATTTTATTCGAATCGAACCTGAATAATTTAAAAATATTAATGTATCATTTATACTTTTAACTATAACTAAATCTGTTCATGAATAAGTTATTTTATTTATAAGTTTGACTTGATATTTTTAATTTGATTTTGGGGTATTAAATTATTAATAAAAATACATTAGTTTGAATGCCAATGCATTGAAACTATGATATTAACTATCAATTACTGAATTTAATACAAAACTACCTAAAGCACTTGTTAACAAAATTTATATATAAATACAATCATAATAAGAGATAATATTTTTATTAAAATTATATTTGTGTCGTGACAGTAATTTAGTGGTTCATTTTCAACATCTACTCATGCATTGACAAGAACCATTTTTGTAATTGCCACAATAATTATATGTGATTCAAGGAAGGTAAAACAACTAATAGACAAAACTGATTATAGTAATTACATTTTTGTGTAAAATAATTATTCATTTGCCTTTTGAAACTAGTAAATCAGAAATTCAATTTTTTTTCAATATATATAGAAGACATTCAAAATTTAAAATTAGAATTTATTTGATAATCTAAAAGAAATTTAAATGTTGAAAATGTAAGCACTAAATTCTTTGTTCTAAAAAGATTAAGTAATGAATTTATAGGGTAAAAATAAAATATTAAATAGATTTTTATTATGATTTTCTTAAAATAGATTTATGATTTAATAAGTATTTTACAGCCATAATATACGTTAAAAAGCAAAGATGATATTGTTAAAAAATGGAAGAAAATAAGGCTAATTAATGTAATAAAATTATAGAATTTTTCTTAAATAAGATGACCGAAAGCATTAAAATTTCAATGATAATTTTTTTCAATATGTTTGATAATTTATTTTGAAAAGCACTTATATAAAAGATTTTTACCAAAAAAAAAAAAAGTTATCCGTACATATCTTTCAATCAATATAGTTCAGGAAAAAAATTTGCCATTTCATTACATTAACTTTGGCACATTTATAATTAAGTCCACGGATTTCACGATTTTACATAAAATATGATCATAGATTGAAAATATGAAAAAAATTATAAATATTAAAATTATTAATATACTTTTAAAAAAATAATTACATAAATTAATTACGTTAAATTTCATAATTTCACTTTAATTTTGTCTAAATACTAAAATTTTATCACATCGGTAAAAAAAAAAAAGTAATAAGCAGAAGGTATAGGTGAAAAGACTATTTTTAAAAGATAATAATAATAGTAATAATATTATAAAAAATAGCATTTGTTTGCAGATAACAATAAAGTAATGTAACAATGAAGTGTACGAGACGGCAGGATACTTGTTAGTTGGATTTAATCAGGTTTAGTTTGATTTATTTTTTTTAATGTTATATAATATTATAAAATTTTAAAATTTGATTTGATTTTTAATATGAATCTATTTGAATTGAATTTTATAATTGATTTAATTTTATTTATTAATTTATTATATATTATTTTAATATAAAATGTTAATATAAAATTATTATTTTATTTTATAAAAATTTAAAAAATATAAAAAGTAATAAAAATATATTATTTTATTTTATTTTTAATTAAATATATATTTAAGTTTTAAATTTAATTCGAATTAAATAAAAAAATTTAATCCAAATCAATATGATAATTTTTAATTTTTTTTTTCTTAAAGACTAATTGTTGGTTGGCTGGTTAGTTTAGTTGTTCACCGGTTTCCGTTAATACTGTGTGCGTTTTGCTTTACGCGGTTTTTATTCTACTTTTTACCCTTCTCTCTCTCTCTCTCTCTCTCTCTCTCAATATTTCTTAATAATTTATTAATTTGTCTCGCTTTTTTATGGTAACGAACCCTTTTTATGTGTTATAATATTTAAAATAAATTATCTTCCTTTATTTTCTTTTCCCATAACCTCTTTAAAACGGTTTACTAAGTCAAATATAAAAGAGATTTTTTTACTTAATATTCTAATTGATTCTGGAAATTTAAAGGAAATTGTGTTAGAAAGGGAAACCAACAGAGAAATTATTTTTCTCTGAATATTTTGAAAACCAAAAGAAACCCTTGTTTCTGGAATTGTTTTCAGAGTTGTGGTGGAATTGGGGAAAAGCAATTAATGCTATATATGTTTCATATTTAAATAACCTAAAAAACCACCAACTCTTTCTTCGAATTGCTAGGGTAGAATAATTTTAGAACAGTTTTTTTAATTACTTATTTAATTTTCATAATTTTTTGCTTTCCAATTGAATGGAACAGTTGAAAATAGCAGCAGATTCTCATATGAAACAGGTTAGATTTTCTCTCTGTTTCTTTCTCCATATATTGGATTCCTTGTTTTACAAATGTGCAGATCTGTTTACCACAATATGCATCTTCAGCATGCCAATTGTATCTGATTGTTTCTTTCTCTATATATATTTTTGCTTTTTCCTGATATTGTTGAGGTAATTTTTTGAATGTTTATAGGCATTATGGTGTTCTTGGTTTAGAAAGTTTTGATATTTGATCATCCAATTATGTCATTATGATCAATGTTGGTTAAGGTTTTTTCTTTTTGTTTATGCTGCAAACGGAGGGAATTGATATAACAAAATCTGTTCATATTCCAGAACCCTAGGAAAGCATCACTCTTGAGATTTTACGTTGTCAATTAACTATCGTCTCTGTTTTGATTCTTATTAATTTCTTTGTTAGATGGAATTATGTCTGCCTGGATTTGTGTCTACTATTGTTGTGATTGATATATAATGGATTCGGGTTTCTAATCCTTTGGAGTGTACAGAGTATAAGAGACAGTAGTATAAGTTATTCAGAAAAACCTATTCATGAATGAGCACAGGAATAAATCACAAGTTGCTAGCGACAATGGCTACTACTTCCTATAGTACAAGGAAAGGCCAAAGATCAAAATGTTAGAGAACAGATGGTGGATAGGATACTATGTCCATATCAGGAAACTCTTTAGGGAACTTTTGTCAGAATCCTTCTTAACTTGTTTGAAAGCAACTTTTCGCAACTGTCTGTGATCAACATATTTTCAGTACCTAGTGCTGAGTATGAGAATTAAAGAGGGGTAAAACTGTGTCATTATCCATTTTTCTTTATCTTCTATGTATTGGTTGATGCTGTATGGTTTTTGTATAGACTGAGGGACTTATACTAAGACTGTGCTTGTTCATGTTAATATGTATATCTTCCCTGATTTCAGATAAATGCATGTATATTTGTATGTATATTTGTATTCATTTGAATTTGAATATATATATATATATATATATATAGATATAGATATAGATATAGATATAGATATATTGTTGAAATGGGTCATCTTATGTCAATTGCAGTGCAATATATCATTATTTATGTGCTTAATATCAGAATGCCTGGTTCAGGCTAACAAGCATAAAATATATGAATTTCTAACAAAAGATGATTTGCAGGATTATTCATCACAACTTTCCAAGAAAAAAGATAATAATATTGAGTCCTCAGGCAGTCCTCAAAATCGAATGGTAAGTTAATGCAGTTTTGAGTAGACTCAATGTGATTGATGGGCTACAAATAACTCTTTGTGCAGACGTATACGTTGTACTCCTTGTATTAGCTTGGCCATAAATGACTTTTCTGTTTTTTTTTTTTTTTCCTTGGGTTAAGAGGTAATGTCTCAAAGCAGGCATTTTGAATCCCAGGAGAGTCTAGGTTTTCTGCATGGATTTTGATAGCATTGATTTGAAATTTTAGGTGTCCCTATGTGTAATTCAAAAGCTAGTGGGGGAAATTTTTCTCATGATACCTGAAATAAGCAGTTATAAATGTTCTGGCAGAAGTTTTAAGACTCATTTTGAAACCAGAAACATATTTATCTTATTTACAGTGTTCTACACTGGGCTACATTGTTTAATGTGTAACCATCTGAAAATCATCTAGCTTTATCCTCCTAAATTCTGTTGCTTTATGAATGAGATCATTGTTGGCATGTTTAGGTGTCAGCAAGATGGGATCCAGATGAAGCATGCAGGCCTACCATTGATGATGCTCCAGTGTTTTATCCAACTGTTGAGGTAATCTTCTCTTTTAAGGGTAAAGATCTGATGTCAACTTTTTCTTTTTCTTTTATTGTTTTCTCAATATTTCTTTCTGATAACACTACTTAGAATTCGTGATGTTCCATTTATTAGGAGTTTAAAGACACACTTGCCTACATAGAAACTATTCGTGCAGAAGCTGAATCATTTGGAATATGTCGGATCGTTCCGCCACCTTCTTGGACTCCACCTTGTCCTCTTAAAGAGAAAGATATATGGGAACATGCTAAATTTTTAACACGAATTCAACAAGTTGACTTACTTCAAAATAGGGAGCCAATGAGAAAGAAAAGTAGAAGCCGGAAACGGAAACGGAGGAGGCATTCAAGAATGGGAGCTGCTAGAAGACGTGCCAATTCTAGTTCAGAATCTATTGTTGCTTCTGAGATCGATGAGAAGTTTGGCTTCAATTCAGGACCAGACTTCACTCTTGAAGAATTTCAGAGACTTGCAGATGAATTTAAGGAAATGTACTTTCGAAGGGACTGTGATGAGGATTTAAAGCCTGGTGTTGTTGAATATAGGAAATGGGAACCGTCTTGGGAGGATATTGAAGGTGAGTACTGGAGGATAGTTGAGCAGCCAACAGATGAGGTTGAGGTATGGATCTTGGTCATCTACTTGCTCCTCTATTTATAGATTTCATTCATGGAAGTCTCTGTCTACTTATGCTGGAGTTTGCTTTCTTATTGCAGGTATATTATGGTGCTGACTTAGAAACAGGAAAATTTGGCAGTGGGTTTCCTAAGGCATCATCTATGTTAACTGGAAATGATGCAGATAAATATGCAATGTCAGGTTGGAACCTAAATAATTTCCCGCGCCTACAAGGTTCAGTGTTATCTTTTGAAGGATGTGATATATCTGGAGTTCTAGTTCCATGGCTCTATGTGGGGATGTGCTTCTCATCATTTTGTTGGGTAAGACATAAAAACTGCTCTTAGAGTTCATCTTAGATCACTTGATTAAAATTACTTAGGATATTTTTGTTTTTCAATGATAAATGATATAGGTATACAGCAATGTCCCACACTTCTTTTTAGAAAATGTACAAAATGGTTCTCATACATTCTGCTAGGTTTGAATTTGTCTGGCAGTATGGTGCCCTATGGTTGTAGGATGGTCTATGGTTGCTGAAGTGCAAAGAGCATTAAATTTTTACACCTTTTGCAATGCAATAATATACTGGAAACATGCTTACTACCTTGTGAATTTTATGAAATATTCAACATGAATTATGCTTTCTACCCTTCCCATCTGAGCTAACATAAAATTTACTCGTTGCACCAAAAAGAGCTATGATGTCAAATTTTAAATAAAATGATAAAATTGCCTGCATTATTTTAAATATATTGATCTCAGTTCACCTATAGGAAAAGCGTGTTAGATGAAGATCCTAGCCTTGACTTGATGCTCTTATCTATTCTATACCTTTTGAAGGTAAATACAAGAATAATTTTATCATTTTATTAAAAATCTAATATCATAACCTCCTGTATTAACCTGTGCAAGTTATAGTTAGCTATTTTAAATATTTATTCTTTCAGTAAGTGTTAGATGTCTTTCAATTTCTATATTATTAGTAATTTTGAAGATAGAAGTATTTATAGGACTTGTTTTTACTGTTTGAATGAGAATAGTAATACATACACACTTGCAATGAGGATTCCAATTGTATCTTTTATTTGACAGTTAATAGAACTCCTGTCTTAGTGGCTTAGTGTTGTCTAATCCTCTCAGGATTAGGGACTAAATCTGGGAGGAATGTTTGTAAAGTTTTGAATAAGTATTCTTAGAAGATTTCTTTCTATTTTAAGAAGGTTCATCTAGGCTTTCTTGCTTTTCATAACTCTTTGTGTTTCAGGTCTGAAATTTGGAATATTATTCTGTTGTTATAAACATGCAAATGATAGGTTTTATTGAAGAATTATTGTATATGTAAAAAGAAATGGTAGGAGAAGAGTAAAAAGTGGCTACTTATGTTTGATAAGTTGAATGGTGATGGTGATTCATGCCAAATTTTTTCTTTCCTTTTCTCATTTTTACTGTATTATGGTTCAAGCAGCATGTTGAGGACCACCATCTGTATTCACTAAACTATATGCACTGGGGTGATCCAAAGATATGGTATGGAGTGCCTGGAAACCATGCTACCTCTTTGGAGGCTGCAATGAGAAAGCATCTGCCTGATTTGTTTGAAGAACAACCAGACTTACTTCATGAATTGGTGAGAAATATATTTGTTTTACTTCTTTTCTTTTTTTTTAAAGATTTTGTTGGACTGCAAAATACATTGTCACCCTTTCTTTGGCATATTTAATGCACTTTTTCAATGCTTCTTGGAGCCATGTTTGTTTTCTTATTGGGTAGATGATATAGAACAGGTATTCTTAAATCAAAATTCCAATTCCTCAAACAGCTTCTTTTCATCCTGCATCAGTAGACATTTGTACATTTTACTAAATGAATAATGGTAAAGTTTTAATAGTGTTGGACACCTGAACATGCACTCTGGTGTCTACCAATCTCAATAGGTCATAGATGTAGAAGTATTGGACACCTGGGCTGCAAGGCATCAAGGTATCTAAGAAAGAGGATTGGGATAAAAAGAAGGGCATCTAGGTTGCTTTATCAGCAGGCAGTTTATGTTTTGTATGATTGTTATTCTTATTCATAGCCAAAACTGTTAGTTTCCCTAATGAGATTGTTAAATTGTACCTTTGTATGTAATTCCAGAAGGTCAGGTTGCATTGGTACCTGCTGATATTCATAGATAGTCATCATCCAGTTTGTTTAACCAAAGCATGTACTGAACAGAACCCCATTAAATCATCTCTACTTGAAATTTCTGAACAAATACTTGTGAAACTATATTTTAATATCTTCAACTCTTTTTTTCTTTCGTTTCATTTATTTTTTTCCTAGATTTTGCGTCTGTTCCTTGTCATTCCCTCATCTTACATCTATTTTTTTATGTTTCATCATCGTATAACATGCATGATGTTTATGGTTCATCTTTGGGCAGGTTACTCAACTATCTCCTTCAGTTCTAAAAGCTGAGGGTGTACCAGTCTATCGAGCTGTACAACATTCTGGGGAGTTTGTTCTTACCTTTCCAAGGGCATATCACTCTGGATTCAATTGTGGCTTCAACTGTGCAGAGGCAGTGAATGTTGCTCCTGTTGATTGGCTAGAACATGGTCAACATGCAGTGGAGCTCTATAGTGAGCAACATCGGAAGACATCACTGTCCCATGACAAGCTGCTTTTAGGATCAGCTCGGCAAGCCATCCAAGCTCTCAGGGAGTTATTCATTCTTGGAAGAGAAACTCCAGGAAATTTGAGATGGAAACATGTCTGTGGGAAGGACGGAATGCTTACAAAGGCTGTTAGGGTAGACTTTCTCTCTCTCTCTGATAAAAGAAAGAAATCTTATATTTTAACTTATTTAAATACATATTCGCATGATAAGTGAAAAACTAACTTATGCCCTTATTTGTACTAATATATGTAAAATTATCGCTGTTAACAGATGAGAGTGCAGATGGAGGAGGAAAGAGTAAATTGCCTTCCTCCTCATTTACCCTTACAAAAGATGGAAAAGGACTTTGATTTGGAACGTGAGAGGGAATGTTTCTTTTGTTTCTATGACTTGCATCTTTCTGCCTGCAGCTGCAAATGCTCTCCTGAACGATTTGCATGTCTGAAACATGTAAAGAATTTCTGCTCATGCCAAGATGAAGGCAGATTTGTCCTCCTTCGCTACACCATTGATGAATTGCAAATGCTAATCAAAGCCCTGGAGGGAGGATTAGATGCTGTTAAAGTTTGGGAATCCAAAGATCTTGGATTGGTTTCTGTTAATAATTGTGATGCTCATGGGTCTAAGTTAGTTCTGGACAATGAGCTATTAAAAACTGAGCCTTCTCAACTAAGGGAAAGTTTGTATTGTTCGCCGAGAATGGAAGAAAAGGTGGATATTAATACTTCATCTTGTTCATGTGGTCATGTTTCTTCAGAAGTATTGCCATCAGAGTGCCAGCATGGGACTGAATTAAAAGCTTCTCATGTCACCCTAGATAGTCATAACAATGCCTTAAATGTTGGAGTTCTTGTCATGGAAAACAGAGTGAACTTGGAGCAGGATGCCTACATTGACTTGAATCTTGATATTATATCCAATTATCCTGCAAGCAAGTCACTGTATGCTTCTGATAACCCTAACAACAACAGTGTCACTGATGTTAGGGCGTTTTTACCCTTTTTTAAGCGAGAGAAAATTTGTGGCTTTGATGAAGTAAGAGAACCTTTTCTAAAGAGACTAAGAAGTGATTCTAGCTCCTCAGTTTCTCAAGAATCTCCCAACAAGGATCACCTTTCAATTTCAAGGGTTCATCAGGATTCTGATGGCTTTGATGACAAGAAATTGTTTGGTGCTGAACTTCAGTTTCCATATATCCATTCAGGACAGTCTAATACTTTGTTGAATATAGAAACTATCAACAGCTCAGATATAGATGCATCTATTGCAGACCAAGCTGATCCATTGTTAAATTCTTCTGTTGAACCTTTAAATTTTGGATCGGTCATGTTTGGAAAACTATGGTGCAGCAGGCAGGCCATCTTCCCAAAAGGTACATGATAATGGAATTTGATTCAAGTTTTTACTATTTAATTCACAGTCTCTTTCTTTGCCGGTAGAAGGATTTTGCATTCATGCTTGACTTTTACAGGATTTAAAAGCCGTGTGAAGTACTTTAGTGTGCTCAACCCAGCAGAGATTTCTAGCTACATATCAGAAGTCTTAGATGCTGGGCTCCTTGGACCTCTATTTAAGGTGAGATTACCTCTTGTTTGTCTACTTTGGGGATAAAGATTTAGTTGTAAAACTCCAGTAATCAATCAAGGGGGACAGAAGCCAAAAAGGAAAAAACAAAAAAGGAAAGGCAAATGGACAAAAGAAAAAAAATAAAACCCGAGAGAGAGAGAGCAGAGTAATAGTTGACACAAAAGTTTACAAGACACCAAGATTAGTCAATGAAGATTTCTCACTGAGTTAGCGTGCATGTAGAACCTTACATCTGTTATTGTATATTTCAGGTTACTTTAGAAGGCTGCCCCACTGTAACATTCTCAAATGTGTCAGTGGAGAAATGCTGGGAAATGGTGTTGCAGCAATTAAATCAAGAAATTCTGAGGAGGAGCAACCTAGGGGAAAGGGGGCTGCTTCCTTTGCAGTCTCTGCAGAGCATCAATGGACTTGAAAAGTTTGGATTTCTTTCACCACCCATAATTCAGGTATAGATGCCTTTGTAAGGTTAATCTGATTAGTTTGGCTGGTAGTTTTCATAAAATCAATTGAACAAGTTTTCAGATGCTTTCTGCGTAATACATCTGAAATGGAATCTATCTTGCGGCAGCAGTCTGCAATTGATAATGCATTGGTTGCAAGATAGCTGCCCTATTTCTGTTCTAAGCTACTGACAAAGTTTCTACCACAGTTCAACTTATTGAAATGTTTCAATTTTGTCAGTTAAGCAAACGACCTGATATCCTATTGTGCATATCAGACTAAAATGTCTTAGCTAAAAATATGATCCTGATGGTTCTTATCATGATACTGGAATATGGCTTAGCAAATATGATGATGTGATGAACGGAAATGTCATTTATTAATCCTTAGTAAACATGTATTCTACCACACCACTTCCACATTATTTTTAATTCACAACAATTTATCAAAGCCTTTTGATTTCATTAAACTGTTATTACTTGATGTCAACTGGTAGCTATATTATTTTGGCCAGTGATGCAAAATTCCTTCTGAACCCTAGAATTTAATGTAGCTATAATTATACGCACAACAAACTTGATCAAGTAGCACTAGGAGAGTATTATGGCTTTCTCTCTCAAAAAATAAATAAATAAAACAAGCAATCATTCAAACACAGGAAAGACCAGGGACAGATGGTGGGGAAATTTTGCATAGAGCATACATTCATGCAAGCATCAATTTGTCTAAATAAACAAGCATAATGACACATAACTTTATGTGTCACTGTTTTTCTTGTCAATTTTAGTCCTGATATCTGAATTCAGTTATATATTTCTTAATAAATTGCTCTCCTGCAGGCTATTGAAGCTCTTGATCCAAATCATCAGTGTTTGGAGTACTGGAATCACAAGACTACTAGCGATAACAATGAAGTTAAAAAATCTGCATTTAGATTGAGTTGCTCTGTAGGGGAAGCAAATGCAAAAGTTTTTGGTGTTGATTTGACAAAGCACAACCAGGAGGATCCAAGTTACAGTTCAGTTGAAGAGGTACAGGTAATTCTAAGAAGACTGTTCGAGAAGGCAAGCCCTGAAGAGTTGAAAATAATGCAAAGGATTCTCTGCAGCGATGCACAAAGTGCTGAATGGAGAGTGGCATATGAAATATTGACAGAGGAGATCCGTAAAACATGTAGATAAATTGAACATGGTGGACATGAGCAACCTTTAGAAAATAAGGGTGAAAAAGGAATTGACCAGTTCCGGTAGTTGATTCTTATTGGGACTAGTTTTTTAGCTTGATTTTTGGACTTTCAGGCTGATTCTTTAAACAAATCCATAAGAGGGAGAAACAGGTTCCATATGCCTAAGTCAGGCGCAACCATTGCCATTGGCAATGTCCCCCATTGTTATTGCCACTAACTTATCATAGACAAGGCCTCTTTGTACCTTGCAAAATTTTGCTAACTTTACTGAAATAAATGTTTTTTTAGTTGTAAATCGTATTTAGCTCATCAGTTATTATTATTATTTTTGACTATTATCATATGTGATATGATGATTGATCATGGAGAAGATTGATAAGAGAAACATTGCACAGGATTGAAGAGCTGGAGTCGATGCGTGACTGTGACAGTGACAATAAACAGATTGAATGTCGTGTTGTTTTTTCCTTGTACTCACTGAAATTTTGCTTGTTATTCTGCAATGTTGATTATTATTCATTCACAGGTCACAAAAACCATATCATCTCAATTCCCAGCTGGCAGCACCCCAAAAAGAGACCCAAACCCAAAAGAATGATAAGATCTGAAGCTAAGAGTTGTTTGATATCTAACAGTGATCAAAACTCGGAGGCCAAGAGGATTCCTATGAATCTTGATGGCCCAAACCAACATCACCAAGGTCCACAGTGTAGTTGAGGAGCGGCAACGCCGTGGACAGCAATGGCGGATGTGAGGTAAAGATCATGGTAGGAAAGCTGAGAAGCGTCGAGAGTGAAGTCGGAGAGGCAAGTGTTGGTTATGAGGATGTATTTGAAAGGAAGTAAAGTTGGTAAGCGAGAAAAAGGCTTGAAAAGGGTTGAGTTGTGAGAAAGTGAGGCATTGTGGGACAATGTGGTAAGGCACGAATAAAGGGTCAAAGGCGGCGGTGGCGATGGTGGAGGAAGTTGGGGGTGGGTCTGGAAATGGGAAGAGAGCATGATCGGAAGGGACAGAAAGGGTAGGTGAAAGTGGAAGGATGAGGAGGTCAGAGTTGGAAAGCATGTTTGTCCAGCTGTTGAAGTCCCCAGCTCCAATGAGAGCGTCGATTATGTTTTTAAGTTGATGCAGCGGAGATGGTGGTGGTGGTATTGGCGGAAGAGGCAGGTGATGCTTGGCAGCAATAGAGGAAATGGGAATGAGAAGGAGGAAGATGAGAGAGTATTTAGTCATGACTGATGAGAAAAAATAGAGTTTGGCATTGGGTTTTAGGAGAACATCAGTCGATTAACTAACTCCTTCACTGCTAACAAACTCTTCCCGCCAATGTCTGTGTGGCACTATAGTAGTTTAGAGATAACAAATTAATTAATTTTATTATAAAAAAATTTAAAAAAAATAGGTGTGAAAGAGAAAAAAATGTAAATAAAATTTTTTTAATACAATACAATACAATACATTGTTTTGTTTTATTTTTTGGAATTAGTGTTTATAACGTACATACATTTTCTCTAGTCTAGTATTAATATAACATATTTAGGATACAAAATGATTGGAATAATTTTTGGACTTGAATTATTTAGAGTAGGGATATTTTTTTAAGTTTAAGATGTTAATTTTGAAAGTTATATTGACTTGAATTTGAACAAATTATTGAGATTAAGTAAGATGTTATCAATGGTAATTTAAAATCACATATTTGTTAATTTAATTTCTAAAATCAAGTTTAAGATATATAGATTTTACTTACTCCAGTCGGATCGGGTCGGGTGGTGTAGGGTATCCAATTATTTAAGATAGGAAACTCTTCGCTTTTACTTTCACTCTGGACCGAGCCAAGGCCAAACCAATCCAGGGTAGGAATTCGTCTCTCATATCTTACTTTCTGTTCTCAAGAGCTTTGAGAGAATATGCAGGTAAGTCAAAACCCTAATTTAATTTCTTGCTTCATTTGAATATCCAATCAAAACCCTAATTCCCCAGCCCTAAATCCTAAAATGTTTGTGATAAATGTTTTCAGGCAAGCGATAGGTTTAACATCAATTCCCAGCTCGAACATCTCCAAGCCAAATACGTTGGAACTGGCCATGCTGATCTGAATAGATTGTCAGTTTCTAATCTTTTTTCCTTGTAATTTCTCCTTTTTAACAAAAAAAAAAAAAAGAAATTTTACCGACAAATATATGTTTCCTTCGTTGAATTTGAATGCAGTGAATGGGCGGTGAATATTCAACGCGATAGCTACGCATCTTATATAGGACATTACCCAATGTTAGCTTACTTTGCTGTGGCTGAAAATGAATCCATTGGAAGAGAGCGCTACAACTTCATGCAGGTAAACCATATTCTTTCTTTTTGTTGGGCATTTTTGGGTTTATGAGAGATAACTGTTTATTTCGTTGTCTGGCACTTGTATTTGTGTGGTATTTGGACAAAATTTTCTGGGTTTGGAATTTCACTAAATGGAGTTATGGTTTTTTTTTTTTTTCTTGGGATTTGACTATGCTGTTATTGGTTTTTAAAATGGTAGCTTTGTGTTGCAAAAAAGTCTAGAACTGGCAATCTAAAACATGACATGAACACCATACGAAAATAGGACTCGAAGATGACATGGCTTAAAATTTTAGCAAAAACTATACATAGGTTTAACAAAACCAAAAAGATATATTTTATGTTTTCGTGTTGAAACGTAATTTTTGTGTAGAACATGGTACGATTACACAAATTTGAATGTTTTACATAATACGAATACACGGATCGTTAGATTTACAAAAGACCAATAGCTTTTACTACTTAAAAAAGAGTTATTTGGTTTAATATGTAAGTGCTGCAACAATAGGAGTATCCAAAGGTTTGCCTTACATGGAAATAAATTATAGGACTTCATTTATGTTGTTGCGTGCAAATAGTTGCGATAGTGTTTTGTTTAGCTAGTTCTATTTCTACCCTTTGGGGGTATGATTAGAGGAGATTGCAGACACATCTTGCAATGCAAGTGGACACCACATTGCTCTTCACAAGTTACCCTTACAAACGAACACTATGAGGTACACACTATGCAATAAATGGGGCCCCTTGAAGCATTCTGGACGTCTTAATGGCTGTTATGAGTGGTATGGTATCCACCTTGCATTCATCAAATATGCTGAATGGTCAGTCCCTTTTGGGACATTGGTCCTGGTCTCCTGATCATTTCCTATTAGTTGTGGGAATGCTTCTGATTTATATAGTCTTTTACTAATGATGAACTAAAACTCAACATTTTGGCTGGCTAAAAGAGTTCATTCCATTTCTTATGTTTAGTGGTGTATATCTAAATATTTAGTTTCTTGTGATAAATGTCATTAGTTGGATTCATTTTGTTGCTGTTATTTCTCTCAAATTGCTAAGCATTTTCGAATCCCTGAAGTGAAATAGATCCAGAGTAGCAGAAAGGATAATTAGCTTAAAAAATCCCTCATGTACTCCTCTCTTCTGGAGTTCTCAGCTATTTTTTTCTTCTATTTCCTCTTGCTTTTGTTTTCATTTGCTTTCTAAACCAATTTAGCTGTAGATCTAGTTGTTTATGCTTCTATATGCTTTATTTTTCTCTGTTTCACTGCTTTAAGTGTGTCTGTGTGTGTAATTCTTTTTATCCAGACTGTATACTCCTACGCATATGTGATTTTATCAATATGAAGAAACCCCTGACTTAAGTCTTTAGGAGGAGTTAGAATTTTCTATCAAGCAATCATTGTTATTTAAAAGCCATTGGAGGAGTCAATTTATGGATAGCTGTCTTACAAATGCCACAAAGATTTCAGGAGCATTTGAACAACTAAAACTCAAACATAACAAACAGTATGAGAGTAAAGTTATCTCCCTCTCTATTAATTTGTGTCTGTGTGCAAAGGATCGCTACTTCTCCAATCTCCATAAGAAGTTATTTTAAGATATGAACTTTTTTTTTTTTTTCTTGATGTGATAGATGACTATTGAATTGTTAAGGTCACATGGTGTGGATGTCTTGGCAGTCTTGTTTTTCTTATTCTGATGGCTTAAACTTTTAGTTTAAGGTATAATTGTTTCTGATCTTTATGTACAGAAAATGCTTCTGCCTTGTGGTCTACCACCAGAAAGAGAAGACGATTAAAATCTGCTGGTTGGGCCGTGGAGTGAAATTTTAGGAAGTCCAAGCTCTTCCAAGCTTTTCCTATCAGGCTGGAGAGTTTCTGGGCCTTTTTTCTTTTTCCTTTTTGTTTCCTTCAATTTGATTGCTGTGTCCTAGGTCTGAATTCCTGAGTGGGTGAAGAAATGAAGCTTTTATGTGCGCGTGTGTGCGTGCAGTAATTATTACTGACAAGTCTCTTGTAGCTGTTTACCTGAGTCTTGTATTGCTTATAAAAACACATTTCTCCTTTAACAAACTGGTGTGATGGCCTGTTTTCTACAAGACAAATATGGGACGAGAAGCAACAAGGCATTGCAAAATATTCATCTGATTCCAATTTGGAGTTTAATTGAGTCGGTTCATACAGTCAATTGCAGCTCCTTCCTTTATTTTCGGGCTATAGCCTCATATGAACAAAAGAAATATTCATCTGATTCTTGGATGTGAACTTGTTAGACAAGAATCGATCCGATCATATCAAGCAACTGCTTACAAGATGAACACCATTTAAGTTGGTAAAACACGACGACTTAAGCAAAATAAAACCAAAGATGTTTCTATGTAATTACACAAAAGGATTGTATGTGCACACAAACACCCAATATGCAGACGATGAGACAAACGTTAAGGTAAATTCAAGTGAGATCATTTTCATCCAGTGCTTCTTCCTCATCTTTAGTGGCATCAGCCTTAAACACACTTACATCACCAGTAGGCAACTTCCTTGCAAGCTTTATGATCTGCGGCAACCAATATCATTTCAGTCAAAATTCTGCAATTGAATCAGCTGCAATTCCTGCCTCATTGACTATGTCCACTTTGTAAGATTAACATTAAATGTAAATGGATGATTCAAAAGCAACCAATTTTGTCAAAAGATATGTAGGAATGATACAACTTGAAATTAGAAGTATGGTGATAAATTTGTTTCAAAATTAAAAGTATAGAAATGGCCTCAATCCGGTGCAACACCCAATGCTCTTTCTTTAATGCCTTCTTCCCTCCTAGCCCGTGACCAATTCAATAGAAGATAATATGCAGAATGAAAAACATATTCTCATATCTAGTTTGAAAACCATAAGATAAATGATAAGCAAAGGAGATGCGGCAATTATTAGAGGGTAAGAACGAAGTTTGGAGCATGCCACCATCCTATGCATCCCACCATCCTATGCATCCCACCATCCCATTCCACATTCTAGAAAATGAAATTTGTTGTTGTTTTTTTTTTTTTTTCTAATAATATGCAAAAGTTCCATAGGAAAATGCCAATAGATATGCAACTGGAGTACATGGTTAGGATACAATAGAAGCACCAAGAAAATAGGTGTATGCCAAGCTTGACAGAGGATCTAGCTATCACTTAGCCTTTTTCTGGGGAATAAAGGATTAAAGTGACAGTTTATAACCAAAAAAAAAAAAAACAATTCTTCTAACTTCAATAATATTTTCCATTTTCCTAGCATGCTTCAGTTAATGATCTCAGATTTTCAATCGCTTGTCTAGAGGTTCTACATGCGTGTAATACATATAACTGTGGCCCTGATGTGAGTGCACGTGTTTTAAATTTTGAATTGCTTTATTCCCATCATATTAGTTCTTCAGAACCCTCTTAACCACAATGGAAAGATTTTACTTTGCAAAGAACTCATGGTGGAGGAAAAATGTTCAGCTGGGAGTTTATCCATCTTCCTTGCATAAAAGAACAATTAAAATGCAGACATGTGAGCTGAGACACAAAGACATGTTGAGTCCAATGGCAGACTGCCATGTCTAGGTAAAAGTTAATGCCTATATTCTAGGATAGATATATTGGAAGAATGGGAAAGTCAATCAGAATCTGATAGCATGAGACACATCACGAAGAACCTCTTAGGGTGCATGAAGAACACAATGATGTCAAAAAGAAGAAAAAAAATTGAACGAAAGGAACAACAGGACTGTTTGCAACCGCTTTAACTGCATTGCATTTCTATTGCTAAAAGAGTTGGGCAAAATAAAATCCAACAGTCACCCAAAAGCACATCTAGTTCATTTACAATAATGCCAAAGTTGCAAATGTTACTGAATCTTGGCACCTGAAATTTTAAGTATCACCTACGACTGCACAGAGTTAGGCCTGTTAGAACTAGTCATGGTTGCATAAGTCAAACCTATCTTAGATATGGGATCAACTGTAGCATTCAGGAGATGGAATGTCCTAACAATATCATTCACATTGTTATAAGAGAAGCACATGCATTTCCAAAAACAAAGGTGCAAACAGTCAAAAAGATTTACCACATTGTCAAGATTGGAAATAGTACTTGACTGAGCCACACGTTTGATTTCTTCTACATCACCTTCTGTGTAAGCAGAAAGAAGTTTACTAGCACAGCGGTTCTGATCACTTCTTAAGAAAGCATCAATTCTGAAAAGGTCCAAAGACAATACTAATTTAGATCACCTTTTCTTAACAAAAAAATCAAAAATATACAGTATAAAGATAGACCCCCCAAAAATCACGAAAAGTATTGGTGATTTCTAGATGCCTTCTGCTACAGCATTAATCTTAAGGAATATGTAACAGGTTTTTCATTGCATAGTGGGGGACAAAACATCTGCATTAAAACCATCCGGGTAGAAATATATTATCAAAAAAAAGGGGGGAGAAAAAATTGTTGTGAGTTCACAAATAAAAATCCAACAACAAGTTGACATCTGATTAGAGAAGCATTAGTTTCACTATTGTCGTTCCATTGCTTTACTTCTTTCCCATCCAAACCATACATGAATCAAAACACTGAATGACATCCATGAAGAAAACAAAGAGAGAGAGAATCTGCACCACCACAATTTGGTAATAGTAAATACAAAAGTTTCCTAGGTCATCAGCTTAAAGTTAATTACTACTTGGTTCCAAATGTTTTTTTTCACTTCAGGGGGAAGGAAACAACTGTTTAACAAAAAGGGGCAATTTATAATTCAATTAGGTTGCAGGGCAGAGAATTGATGATAGTGGTAGATGCATTTCATTAACGTATAGGTGAGATACATGTTGAGAAAAATCTGAGATAGAAAACAAATACCCAACATGCTTTTAAGATAATTTTATCTTAGGTGTTGAAGATATTATGGCAAGGTTGTTTTCACTTACTGGGAATCACTTTTACTTGCAACGCCTCATATGATAATGATGAGTGATATATCAATCAAAAGATTGTTGTGCTAATAAGATCAGCTACTTGAGAGCAATTAATCAAATCATAAAATTAGTATATATATGAGTACAGAATACTAAAAATACATTGATACATAGTGGGCCAAAAGGTAGCTGAGAGAGAACTGCACTTACTGAGAACAGTCATTGTAGCACTTTTCTGCTTGCTTTAAGTCATGAGCATAAAGATACACAATAATTGCACTAAGATAGGCCTGAAATTAAATATATATATATATATAAGTTAATATATTGCTATCAACAAAGCTTCCTTTCAAAAGAAAAAAAAAAAAGCCACTGCAAAACAAGTAAAAAGAACAATAGTCACATCTGCATAGAGGATTGAAAGAAAGTGAGATCTATTAAACCACATGGTACCCAGATCTGTAATGCCTCACGGGACTAAGGTTTTTTCACACAAATATGAAGGTACAGTTTTTTTAGAGGAAGCACATTAGAAAGTAACCCAAAAAAATAAAAAGAAAAGGTAAGTGTGCCCTACATACAACTTAATTGAAGAAAGTAGGAAGCACTATGTTAGGTTATGATTTTGCCCCAGGATGTAAGTTTCACAGTACTTAAAATCTGATTAAGAAGTCAGCTCATTGGTGAAACAACTATCACTTTATACAGACAAATAGATGTTATGCCAAATCTTCAAGAATCAACCAAAAATTATTGGGAAATGCGATTTAGAAAGCATTTTCTTAATCGGCATTCCAAGTCAAACATAGACATTCAATTTGAGACAGAGAGTATGTTTTAAATGGTTTAGCTATATAGCATTAAAAAATTTTATTTAATTCTGAATTTCATACAAAGCTGTGGCCCTCCAAACTAAAAATCCTGCCTTTGTCCTTGCAAAGAAGTTAAAAAGGAAAACATAAAAATATTGTTTTATCTCCTATCAGTTACAATACGGAAGAGAGAAATAATTGGGCTCAAGAAATATTCTGAATAAAGTACCAAGATGTGTAATTGAACTAAACTGCAAGTTAATGAAGTCATATAAAGCATTTTAACACTGCAGACTCCTAAAGGCATACATGGATGTAGAGAAGAGTCAGCAAATATTAGGTGCATAATACTTCTTAGGGAAAATTTAACAGCTGAATGCAAAACAAAGAGAAAGGAATGACATATGAAAGGATATCTAGTAATACATGCAAATAATTTGGGTGCAAAATATGAAGTCGCACCTTGCATTGACTATTTCTAGCATTGCACTTGTCAGCTGCTAAGCCCAATCTCAGAAGGAAAGTTGCAGCATCCGTGTACCTGAGTATAAAAAACCATAAGAATATTCGTACAAGGTTTGCTTAGATATACAACAAGGTAATTGCTTATGAACAAATTTTCCAAATTAACAGGCACTCCGACACATATGGTTATGAGTCCAGGGCATGCTGCCAGTGGCAAACACGGACAGTGGCTGGCCAAAACAAAAGACAGAGGAAATCCTGCAATTACACAGGCCAAAAATTGGCTTGACAAATAATAACATCATATTCACAAGCACCAGTCTATTCAACCTGAATTCCCTAGTTCCGGAGGTGGACAAAGCCACATAAATGCATTTAAAAATCCTTTAACAATAAAAATATGTATTTAACTATGAATTAATGACCATAAGCTTGCAAAAACAAAATCTATGGTCCAGTTTTCGTTCTTTTTCCTCTTTTATTTTAAGAAACAGCAGTACTCTAATTTTAAGAATATATTAGAGCATATGATGTACAATAGTCACTTTTATTCGATCAATTGTATAAATAAGGATTTAACATAAGCATTATTTTGTATCTCAATATATTAAGAAGAAACAAAACCTTACTTCTCAAGTTTTACATAGATACTAGTAGCAGCACGATATAGATCAAAGGCCATTTGTTCCTTATCGTCTTCTTCGAGAATAACACAAGCATCAGTATACAGTTGAATGGCATCATCAGGCAAAGCATCCTCCAAAGCACTACAAAAGAACAAATACTAAAAGAATTAAAATATAAATTGTGATTGCCATACGGGATGTGGCAGGTAAGCTATATTGATGCATGAGAAAGAAAGACAAAACAGTAAAAAAGGTTTCATGAAGTAATAATTAATTACAGCAGTTAATTTACAACTATTGAGCAGAAAGGCACTCGGAAATAAATAGACATATAACACAAACAAAAACCATTCACATCCCTGCATGAATGTACATTGGCATTGGGAATCGATCTAATTCAAGTTATTGATAAGAGTAACAAATCTGTGTATCTCCATTCCCTCTCTCCATCTTAACAATAAAGACCAGGTTTTATAAACTTGAAAAGAGAAATAGGAGTGAAACTTAAGTCTTTGCTGGAATCTTTGAATTTGAAAATTCAGAAAATTCCACATCCATGATTTTTCGGCTATGTTTCTTCAAAAGCAAATCTCATAAAGACAATTAAATGATTGGATACAACAATTTGTTTAAATTCTTTGATTTTCAATTGAGACACCCAAAAAGAAATTTTAAAGTTTCCTCTTTGCTTTCTCTTGAACTCTTCTTGTTTGGTGATTTTCAATGTTGAGACTCAAAATGAATGCTACCATTTCCTATTTATTTCCATTTTCAGGGCACTGAGCCCTGTTAATCTTAAAACCCAATTTCTGTCAACATACTCTAGTGCCTATCTTATAAATAGTTTTTTCTTAAAAATAAATTTAAAAAAAAAAAGAACAAATCCAGTTTTGCTGCAGAATTCTCATTAACTTGCTTTTTGGTTCGTAAACCTCAACAATGGCATTAATGCCATAATAACCTAGAAAAAACTAAAGATTCAATTATATTACTTACAATAAGCAAGAAAATATCATGAAATAATCCTTACAAAGTAGTTCTAACTATTAATTACTAGTATTTGACAGCCCATTCAAATCAAATAGCATTTCATATTTTGATAATGTGGCACTAAACGAGATCAAGCAAAAAACTTAATGGAACAATTCAACTTTGATTGAACGTAAAAAACATTATGTAAAGCTCCCATGTACATAACAATCAATGTACCTAAGCAAGAGTACTATTTATAATGGAAAAACCTCAACTGGAAATAGCAAAGTTGAAATGATGTAAAATCAGAATTCCGACAATAAAAGGTTTAAGCAACGTCCTTACCGGGCACCCTTGGCAAGTGAATCAGATGCAGGTTGTGGTCTGTTACATTGCATATACAGTTCAGATGCCCTTCTATAAAAGTCAATAACTTCAGTCCAGTTGCGTAGCTCCTTTGCTAGAGCAGCGGCAGACTCCATGTGCTTAGCAGCATCCCAAGGACTGATTTGCTTATAAAGGACGAGACAAGTGAGAAATATTTACATTTTTTTAGTACATGTGCAGATCCATTAGGGCTTGGGATACAAAAGGGGGCGAAAACCATCTCTTATCCCATTCCCATCCCAAGATTCTAACTTAAAACCTCCAAGATTTGAACCTAAAATAGAAAGAATAGCAAAAAATTGGATAATGAAACAGTTAAGGAAACAAATTAAGGATACGAGGATTGCATCTCTTGTCCTTTGGAAGCTTTTTCGAATGCCAACTTTGCATTTTCGTAATCTCTTGCAACTCGAAACCCATTGGCTACAAGTGGCATGAGCATCAACAAAGAAAGCCCACATAAACATGGCATTTACAGATTGAATTGCACATTTTAGATAAAAATCTTAAGGGGTTGAATGAATAATACCAGCTTGTTCATACAAAAGAGTAGCACTTTTCCAATCAGTACTCCACCTTGTGAGACTTAGCTTTGTTCTACATATAGACAAAGTCAAAAACAGTAACAAACATTTCTCAATTCAAGTCGGGTCATCCTGATTAATTCATTTTGCTTTTTTTTTTTTTCCATCAAATCGATTCGATAAATTAACACTAAAAGGGATTGCATCGGATATATTTTTAAAAAAAAGGGAAAAGTTCAAATCTAAGAATCTTAGGTTGAGTAAATTACAACAGTGAGAAAGAAAGAGAGAGAGAGAGGAGGCTTACAGCTTGTCGGCTTTGGAGATGAGCTTGTTGGGATCGGAAGAAGACATTGCGTCTGTGAATGGGTTTGATTGGACTTGTTTTTACGATTTATGCCGTTGCTGGTGGCGGATCAAATTAAACGGGTAAATTGTAAGGATAGCACTAACCTTTTAATAAATATCATTTGGGTCCTTATCCTTTTACTCACGCCAATTTTATAGTTCTTAGGTCTAGTTTATTTACGTATGCAATAAAAAAACGCTTATTGGTAAGTGAAAAAAGATTCAAACCTTTGCTTTAGAGACCTAACGAATGATAACAACGTCAGGCAAGGGTGTATGGACCACAATGGGAGTATGAGGGAATTTTATTTAATATATATTAAATAAATTTAATTGGCACCAAAACTAAAATTTTTAACTATTTATTATTTTCTTCATCAATCTAATTTTATGTGCTACAATTTAGTAGAAGTTAAAATCTAATTTGTATTTGTTTATTTATTATTATTTATCAATTAATTTTATTATAAACTCTTAAAAATTAAAATCAACAGGCTTCTCGTAGGTGTCAAGTCCAAATTATGTAAATTTAGGGGCATTTGACATTGTTGTCAATTTTGTGTTTTTATGATTTATGTTTTAAAATTTTTTTTTAATTTTTAAGTTATTGAATTTGAAAATATTTTCGGATAAAATATTTTTATTACAAAAATTTGTTGAATTTATGAGAGAAAATTATTAAAAGTTTTAAATTTAAAAATAGCACGGATTTGAATATTTTATTAGAAAATCATTCGATTTTCAAATCTTAAAATTGAGATTGTAACCGACTGGATAACCATTGTCTTTGAAATAACACTGCTAAAAATGTTTTCAAAATGTTGGAGATATTATTTTGGTGTTTTCAATAATTTTTAAAACCTCGTGTAAATGATTGATTTATTTACACGGTTCCAAATTATTTTCATATCCTGGTCGTCTTTGTAACCAAAAATAAATAATAATATCATAAATTTATGAAAATAGATAAATAGTTAAATTATGTCATAAATTATACACAAGTAAAAACTAAAACTTTACATTTTAGTATGAACAAAATTTTCAGATTTTTCCTATAATAATTTTTTAACAAAAGAATTTTTTAAACAATCAAATCATAAATTTGTTTGTAGCACCAACAAATCCAAAATATAAAAATAATAAGCTATTAAATAATGAGCTAAATTCGATTAAAATTTTTATTTATATTGTAATTTTATTATTAATGTAAAAATAATTATATATTAAATGCGTACCTTAATTAAAAATTTAAAATAATTTTTTAAAATCATTAATTTAGATTTTTAAAAAATAAAAAAAAATCCATACATCCCCAAAACTTTTAACTAAATTTAAATAATAAAAATTGAAAACTATTGCATGCTAAATTTTTTGTTTAACATCTATTAGTATAAATCTAACAAGACATTTTCGTATATGTAGGTATCTAATTACATATCAAGTTTATTATTTAAAGAAATTTTACAAAGTAGTATAAGAGTCAGAAGTCAAGACACAAAACTTTGTAATCTGTTATTAGGTTCAAAGTAGAACTCTCGTGCAATAAGTGAACAACAACCATGCTATTGGGCACACTGCACATATGTAAATGGCAACACACTCTTTTTCTTGCCTATAAAAAACCTCATTACTTTTAACTAATTCTACATCTCCAGATTAACACAACAATGGCTTTCTCACGTCATCTCCTCCATATCCTCATCATTCTTTCTCCTTTCCTTCTTCTATGCTCAGCATCTCGCAAATTGCCAAAAGAGCCATCAACAATACAATTTGCACCTGGTTCACCCTCACAATCTTTCCAACCCAGTTTTCCAGGCAACATAAAAACACTGGAAACAGCTGGCGATTCAGTGCTACCAAAATTCCCATTTTTTCAAGACCCAATGCTGCCTCTTCCTGCTCGTCCTATTGGCAGTACTAACTTAACACCAATTTTTCCCTTTCCTAGCTTGCCTTCTCTTCCCGAATTTCCTCCTTTTCCCTTCATCCCCACCACGCCTTTTTCTTCTCCACTAACTCCAACACCTCCAACCATACTCCAAGCTCCCCCAAGAGAGGTTGAGCAGCAGCAGAACCCCTAAATCTCGCATGCAATTATATTAATGTCTCTTTGATCAAATAAATTTCTTTCACATCTGAACATTTAGCTATGTAGGACTACGTGCGTGTATTCTCCTACTAAAGAAGCATACTTTAGTGGAATCTCCTTTCTCTAAAATTGTACTGGCTCAAAAATAAATAAATTTCTTAATTTGTGTTTGAATTAACGGTTGAGCATCCCTATATATTAATCTACAAGTGTGGCAATCATGTATCTATTGCGCTTCCATATATGCCTATATATATAGTTCCATTAAATTAAAAGTTTCTTCAATTTACCTTACAAGTAAGCTGCCATGTTGAATTGATAATAAGAGATTCGACTAGTTATTTAATACTTATGTGTTTCCACTTTCAATCCAGCTAAGCGCTGGAAATTTTCTTACTCTCGTTCCCGCTATATCATCTCTTAACTTCTGTACAGCATCCCACCTGCCATGAACAGCATATATGTTAGAAAGCATGACTCTGTAAGTACTTTTTTTTGGTTCATTTTCCACTAGTTGCTGGGATATAGCTTCTGCCAACTTAGAATTTCCATGAGTGTCACAGCATGATAGCAACGCTCCCCAGATGCCACAGTCAACTGGCTTGGGCAAACACAAGATAAAATTATACGCCTCTTCCAACTCTCCAGCCATACCAAGAAGCTTTACCATGTAAACATAATGCTCTGTTGTAGGTTGAATAGAAAACTCATATATCATCCTCCTGAAAATTTCCCAACCATCATCGAAGAGGCCAGCATGGCAACAAGCAGAAAGGAGGGCAGAGAAGGTCGATTCATCAGGTTCTAGGCTGATCACTAGCATCTCATCAAACATCTTGAATGCCTGGTAAGTAAGTCCATTCAATCCAAGACCCGAAATAAGAGAATTGTAAGATATTATACTTCTTTCCGGCATAATCTCAAAAACTCGGATCCCCAAGCTCACTATTCCACACTTAGAATACATGTCTATCAGAGCAGAAGAAACCATGACATTCGAGTCAAATCCATGTCGAACAACATAACCATGTATCTCACTACCAAACCTTGCATTTGCCGATTGAGCAGTAGCTGCCAGTACAGCAGAGATCAGAATGGGATCAGCTCTTTTACCCTTCTCCATGTTCAGTTTCCTGAAGTAGAACAATGCCTTATCATAATCCCCACATTGAGAATATCCGGTTATCAAAGAAGACCATGCAACTAAATCAGGTTGAAGCAAACTACTAAACACTATATTTGCCGAATCCATGCACTTAAACGTCGAATACAAGCTTACAAGTGAACTTCCCACATGAACAGAACAATCAAAACCACTTTTCAAACAAAAACCATGAATCCCTTGACCAACACTTAACAAGCCCGAATCCACTAACCCTGATATTAGCGCAACCAAAGTATACCCATCTGGCTGCTGACCCATATGCCTCATCCAACTAAACAACATTAACCCTTTATTAGAAAGGCCACGATTTCCATACCCCGAAACCATAGAATTCCACAAAACCAAATCCTTCTCAGGAATCCTATAGAAAAGCTTGCTTGCTTCATCAACAAGGCAGAGCTTTGAATACCCAGTCACAAGTGCACTACCACAGAAGGAATCCAATCCTAACCCAGAGAGAATAACTCTTGTATGTACAATTCTTATCCCATCCAAATCAAAGTTCTCGTAGCAGGCACGTATTACGCAGGCGTACGTGAAGTTATCGGGTTTCGTTTTCGTTCCGAGCATCTTATTGAACAATGACAAGGCGTCGTTGAAGTTGTGGGCTTGAGCATAAGCTCGAATAATGGAATTCCAAAGGAAAACGCTTCTTTGAGGCGTTTCGTCGAACAATTTACGAGCGGAGCAAAGGTCATGATTGAGCGCGTAAAACCTGAGGATTTTGGTGGCGAAAAATGGGTCAAGGGAGAGATGGGTTTTGGAGATTAAAGCGTGGAGTTGTTTGGTCTTAAGAATTGTTTGATGAGGCTTCGAAAGCTCTGATAGAAGTGAATGGACTTGAAAGACCATTGTTTCTTACTTCTTGGCTTTCTATATTTTTCCATGTGGATAAGGTTGCCGCATGCATGGATAAGTAACCCAAAATAAGAGAGAATTACTTCATATTTCCAAATTTTAGAAAGTAATATCTTCATTTATATAAATCTTTTACTTAAAAAAAAAAATTTAATACAACGGTTAAAATAATTTTAAAGAGAAAATTGCAACAAATAATGATAAATATTTTTTATTTGTTTCAGTTATAATAATAAATATTTAATAAAAATAAAATACTAATAATTTTTACAATTATATAAAAAATAAAATTACTTCTTACCCTCAATTTTGTTAGTAAACTACAATGCTACCCCTGCTTCTCCTAGGATTTTTTTTTTAATTTAAAATTTTTTCTTTTTCAATTTTTAGATTTTTACAATTTAAAGAAAAAAATTTTGAAAATCTTATATTTAAAATTTTTTATATGACTGTTTGGGTTAATTGGTTGTAGTTAAAATTTTTTTTAATTTATTAAAAAATCTCAAATCCAATGTCTTTATTTTTTTTTAAGAGACATTTTTTTATAAAATATATAATTAAATTCTAGATATGGTAATTTTTTTAAAAAATTTTGTTATTTTGCAGTGAGTTTTTTAATTGATTTTTGTGTAAGTTATTTTTTCGATTGATTATTGTTTTAATTACATTTTTATTTCCAAATATGGGACTGAGATTTAATGCAATGCTTACTGTTAAGATTTTTTATGCTTATTTTTTTTATTATTTAGGTGTTTGGTTCAATTAATTTTGCAAAACATAAAAAGCTTTGTAATTGCCAATGTCACTTCTTCCCGGCTCTACTTCCCTTCTATTTTTTATTTTGTTTATAATTATAATTAAGTAAATAAAAAATAAATATTTTCAAAAAAAAATTAAATTTTAAAAATACCACATGGCAAATAAAGATTTTTGAAATTTTTTAAAAATAAAATTTAAATTAAAAAATTTTTGACATGTGACAAGCAAAGGGCGTACCACATTCCCTATAGCATGTCATTATACTATATCTCAAGGAATAGTTTTAATATATAATTATAATTATAATTAAATAAATAAAATATTTTAAAAACTTAAAAAAAAAAATTAAAAATGCCATATGGTGGGAAAAAAACTCACATGTCAACATACTAACAATTAACAATGTAAAAGGTTTTTTGAAATTTTTTTGAAAAAATTTTAAATGTTTTTAAAAAATAGCGAATATTTTTTCTTTATTTTTTTAAAATTTCTTTACTTTTTCCATTTTTCATTTATTGTTTATTAATGATCATTTCTGTAAAACAATAAAGAAAATAAAGGTGCTCACGTAATATTTTTATTTTTTTATTTTTTATATTTTTAATTAAATTAATTTTATAATAAAATAAAATATTTAATAAAAATAATAAAATAATTAATATCCGATTGATTTTTATCTACCTCAATTCGATATAAGCATTTTTTATAAAAAATTGATTTCGAATCAATTTGATTAGCTTTTTTAATAAAAATTGAGAACGGATCAAAAAGAATTTTAATCCTCTACTCCAAGTCACCATGAAATATGTATAAAATATATACTTTATTATTTAAACTTAGTATTAAATGGATCCCACATATAAAAATTAAAAAAAAATTATTTTTTATAGTTTATATTTTATGAGAATAAAAGAGCAGTTTAAGTATTGAAGTTCACCTCCATTTTAGTTTTTATTTTTTACTTTTTTTTAAATTAGGTAAAATTAAAATAAAAACGATGAATAAGAATGGCAAAACAAAATTTTTAACTCAAACAAAAAAATAGGACCCACTTTACACCGAATTTTTAAACTTTTTTTAGGGATAAAAATACTATATTTATAAATAATTAAGATGTAATATATACATTAATTCATCTGTCATATAAATTCTGCTTATTTTTATTTTTGTTTCTTCCTCATTGAAGGTGTTAATGTGACATCTTTGTTTTTGCAATTTTTTATATATTTTTTTAAATAAATTTGTTGAAAATTTGATTGAGATGTTCATATGACAACTTAATTTAGTTTCTTTTTTATTTCGTTATTTTATTTTTTTTAATTACATAAATTTTGTAACAAAAAAAATCGAGAGATAAACAAAATAATTTGTATCAATGGGTTTTAATCTAACTCAATCCATAACGAACATTTTTTCTTTTTTTTGTTTTTAAATTTTTTTTCATTTATTATTTTCTTAATTAGACTATTTTTGTTAAATAATATTGTTTTCTTTTTTTCATTTATTATTTTTTAAGTGGATCATTTCTGTAAAACAATCATATTAATAGAAGTACCCACAAAGTATTTTCCTTTTTTTTTAGTATTTATTTATTTATTTATTAGTTAAATTTTATAATAAAATGAGATGATTAATAAAAATGATAAAACAATTAGTTTTGGATAAATTTATATTTGTCTTAAATCAATATGAGCGATTTTATAAAAAAATGATATCAGATCAATTCAAATCTATGTTTTAATAAAAATTTGAGATGAATCAAAAACAGATTTAATCCTCTATTCTAAGCTACTTTGCAGTATATTTAAAGTATATATTTTATTTTTTATTTAATTTTATTTTTATATATATTCATAATTTTTTTATTTAATGCTTGATATTAAGTGAGTCTTCATTAAAAAAAATTAAAAAATTATTTTTGTAATTTATATTTTGTAAAAAAAAAAAAGTTAATTTAAGTATCCAAGTTCACCTCCGTTATGATTTTTTAACTTTTTCTTTCGATCTAGATAAAATTTAAAACAATAATAAATAAAAATAACAAAACAAAAAATTTTGATTTGCGACGACGCACAGACACTTCACCTAATAGTCATGAAATTTCATTTTAATTAGACGAAATTATAATAATTAGGTGCTGTGGTTTCGATTCAGGTGGATTAATTGATTGAATTTGACGTCATTTTTATTGATTTTTAGAATAATTAAAATAAATTATATTATATTCAATTTTAAAACTACCACTGATTAAAGATTTAGATTTAGTTTAACGTTGTTGTTGCAGATAAAAAAATTCAGTTTGAAAAGTATTATAACAAATTGTAAAAAATTATAATTTAAGAATTGATGTAAAAAATTATGATTTGGAATTCCTAAGTATATATTACTATAAAAATGTAAAATATTTAAAAAACATAACCTTGAAAAAAATTAAATTATTTTTATTAAAATAAATAATTAAGTGAATATTTAATATTTTATTTTAAAATTATAAATTTCAAATCTTAACTCGTAAATTAGAGATGTAAATGATATATCAATATTTATAAATTACTTAGATCGATTAAAATAAAATTTAAATTCAGTTCGATTATTATCGAATCGAGCTAGAATTCGAGTAATTTGATTTGTCGATTGAGTCAAATTTAAGTATTTTTATAACTGATTTTAATAGCTCATGAATTTAATCGAATTTTTATATTTTAATTATTTTAATTAATAAAATATCTTGAATTCGATCATAAATAATTATATTTTTATCAAATATAAAAATTAAATTTATTTTTACATATTAATAAAATCTAATTAATCGAACTTGAATAATTCGATTTCTATTTCAAATTAAACTCGAATAAAAAAAATAAAATTTGATTAAATTTAAATCAATTTTTGAATCTCAAATTTAATATTATATGGATTCAAACCCAACCAATTACATCTCTACTCACAACTTTATCTATCTTCCGAATAGCTTTTGTGCAATTATATCTTTCAATTAACTTTGTGTTAGCTCATTAACTTATTAACTCACTTTTAGCTGTAAAAAATGCTTTAAAAATAAACATAATATCTTTAGAAATAGAAATGTAAGTGTAAAATTGCTTTTGCGTCAAAAAATTGCTTTTAACGTGAACATAAATAACGTGTTTAAAATTATTTTGCATTCAAAAGCTTTGTTTTGAAACACAGTTATAATGTTAAACAGGCCTTAATCTCGTAATCGTAGGCCCATGAAGAAGAGACAGGCAGATCCATACATGTCAAGCTGCTAATCCATATTTTGTAGTTTGTAGTCTTAAAACAGCAATGGATTAACATCTGAAACAGCAATTATTGGTAAATTGCAGAATTTTAAAAAAAGAAAAAGGATTGGACTCAAATAAAGATCTAGATTGCATCAACTGCCAACACAACAGTTTGATTCATGTGTTTCACTAGGAAACACTTGATTAAAGAGTTACAAGCCAAGCTAGCAGTCATATATAACTAATCATGGAGGGGGAGGTGTAGCAGAAAGGAAATCAGGGAAGGGAGGAAAACGGAAAGGAGGCAATGGCGGAAGGCTTGGTGTTGGAAATGGGAATGGAGGGAACTGCGGAAGCGGAGGTGCAAATGGCATGTATGGCGGCGATGGAAAGGGAAATGGAAAAGGAAAAGGTGGCAAGTTTTTCATCTCCCCCAAGTTGGTATTTGCTTCTTGTTTCTTTGCCACCACCACTTCCACTTTTCCATTTCCAAGCTGGCGAGGTCGAGCTGCATCACCCTGGATGACCACAATAATCAGAACCAGGCCTAAAAACAACACTCTTCCACAGGTTTTACTGGCCATCTTCACTACTACTGCTACCATGGGAGGCATGCATGCATATATATAGGAAATTGGCAATATTGGATTGAATGAAAGGTGTGGTCCCTCCTCTTGATGGTCGTGCCAGTCAGTCATAAGAAGGGTTATAGGGAGAGCGAAGTTGGCAGTGTTTCAGATTTCGTTTTTTAGTGTGCTTAATTAATTAGTGCAAGAGAATAAATCATCAAAGAAGAAACAAAAAGGAAAAGGATTGAAATGAGTGCCATGATCTGTAAATATGGAATAAAGAGATAAAGTAAACGTAAATGGTGTAAAATTAGACATTTGTGTAACATGCATGGCATGGCAATTGCCACTTCAGTCTAGATATTTGGGGAGCATCATTAGCTTTGCCTGCTGCTTAATCACATTCCAATCCTTTACGCATTCCAACTTGTCAAGAAAAAATTTGAATAAAATTTAATTGATTGTATAATTATTTTAAAAGATATTAAGTATTTCATTTAAAACTAATTAATTATAAATGAAGGAAATTAACTTAAATATATATAAAAGAAGTATGAAATGGTTATGTCATGTTAATATATGTCACTTTAATTCAAATCAGATCATATAATTATATTATTAAAAAAATTAATTATTTATTATAATAAATAATTAATGAATCTATTGAAATAAAGATTTATCATTTAATTTATAGATATTTAAAAAAATATATGATCCCAAACGTAGCAAGGCAAATTCTCCAGTTGATAATTAAAGTAGGGCAAAGGGCATTAATCAGCCAATTAGGGAGACATAATGGCCGTAATTGGTTGACAAATGTCAATGGGTTCATAGTATAATTTCACAAAGGTATTTTATTGACATAGAAAAGAATAGGAAACTACATTTGATACAACATCCATCCTCAACCTTCTCAACCATGTGCAAGTGTCGAGGGCCTAGGCTCAAGCTCTAGCCTGTCCTGACTTGGACTCAAGCATGATAGAACAGTTAAAAGAGCACTGATAGGCTTTTATCCGACTGAATGCAGAAAAAAGAAAGAAAAACAACATAATAGAGAGACCTCTTGCAAGGATGGGCATTGCTCTAAAACACAGCCGCCAAAGCTGGGCATTTTCATGGCCAATTAGGCTTTCCGCCACCATTATCTTCTTAACAATAGTACCTGTGAGACAATCGAGACGCATGAACTGTAAGAGGATGCACCTTTAAGGCTTTAACTTACAACAATTGATGAGGGCTAAAAGAGATATATCCAAGTTTTGATCTTAATTCATGTATATATCATCAATTTGCAAAAGTACTTACCCGTAATTGACCTTACAAAGTTACAAGCTCCCAATCCTCTTTCGACATATCAAGAAATTCAACGACACCATCTTCAAACATGACCTGCAACAATATACAAGCACTTGCATATGATCATGATACTTTAAAAAAACGAGCACGGAAAAGAATTTCTTACCAAGTGCTTCTTCGAATACTTGTCAAATTGTTTAATAATCCCAAAGGACCTGAAAATTTTGAGTCGGAATAATAAAATTTATAACAATGTGTACAAACAGGAGCTATCAGGATCAGGAACTACAACACTTAACAAAAAACAAAAGAAAACAATAAAACGCAACAAAAGTAATTCAGCCAAAATGAATTCATGATACAGTCAAAGAAGCAATTAAAAAAACTTAGCCAACTTAAGAACACTTTCAACGAGTCCTTGTTCCACAACCTTATTACCATCATAGAGGAGCAAAATATAAAGGAAAAGAACAGAACTACTGAATTTTGTTTTTAATCAACATACAACACTAACAAGAGACTATCTCAGAATCATGAAGAACTAGTCCAGGTAATCTAGAACACTGTGAAACACTCTTGTTGCATGTTATGTGGAGAACCATGACAACAAAAAGGTAGGAAATCAAATTGATAATGCACTGAGTAAATAATTAATATAACTAAACGAAAATAAGGGGAAAATGTTAACATTTTACTTTAAAAAAAAAAAGAAAGTGTTATTTCTTAAAAAATAAAAGAAAGCGAGGACAAACACATCCTATAAGAATCAAACAACCAAAATCCTCCAAAAATGAAGTTAAGCATATTTGACTTTCATCATTATATCATCATTTATTCAAAAAAGAAATCTTTCATAAGTAGCTGTCACATAAATAACTACAACAACAACAACATACTAAGCCTTATATCTCATACTCTAAACATTTGATAAAAAAGAGATCTTTAATATGTACCTGTCATTCATTGGACGAGATATTTTTATTACTTCACCAATGCAGCACCGCAAGCATATCTGTCGTCGCTTATGAGCATGCCGAGAAGTTCCTGAAATTAAGTGCCAGCTTCAAACATTTGATTGACTTGAATACAAAGTATTTACTATAAAAACAGGATAAATGACAATTCACTTACCAACCGGTAGACCTCCATTCTGGTTAATCCAATAAAAAATAGAACAATTAGTTCAAATTTTTGCCAAAATCCACAGTATGCAAATGATACACAAATAAGTAAGAAATCAGTGATTTTAACCATCTAGAACCAAAATGCAAATGATAAAATTAAATTATAACCACAAAGTATATAGAAAAGGCATGTTTGAAACATATCTTGCATTCTTGATAGTGTCAAACAGCCTCTTATTACATACATCTTTTCCAAATAACACAGCCTTCAATGTAGGAGAGGATACTGCCACCTGGCATGCTACTAGCTTTAGTGCAGCATCTGATGACATCTTTGGCTTGCTAGGTTTGACCCCCAGTTTTTGCCTGCAGCCAGCCGCACCACAGTGACAATCTTGATCTGCACCAAATTGGACAAACCTGCTAAATTTGTTAGATTGTACTTAGACTACAAGTTTCAAAGGAACCAATGCCAGCGGCTTCAGCATTTAATATGGCAAAGGATCAATTGAGAACATCAGGTTTTATTATCAGTACAGAACACAGGCCACAAACATAATTTTTTGTATATTTGGAGAGTCAAGCAAGTACTCATACTGATAATCATAAGTCAGATGCTCGCCCTTTTTTATATCCCGCATTGCAAATATGCCAATCCTTGTTTCACCATCAATTATCCTAAGAAAGGTAAAATAAACAAAATCTGTAAGATTATAATATCACCTAATATCAACACAAGTCCAGTAACAAGGGTAGGTAGAGAACCATTTTTGCATCTCAGTATTGGGGCAGCAACTATGGTTTATATATCTGGATTTGTTCCCCTTGTATGTGGCATCAATTACCATATCACGATTGATTTCACATAAGTAGAAGTTGGTTTCTCCACGATGCTTCATGTTCCAAAGCCTCTCCTCACATGTCTTGTCATCAATAACTACATTGACAAAAGACTACTCAAAAGGATAATACATAAAATAGGGATAACAACTTCAGTGGAAAGGGCATAAGTTATGTACCTTCCCCCACATATTCTATTACGAACTCTCCATGCTTAATATCTTCATCTGTCACAATGCCCGCCCCACATTTCTCGGTCTACAAGTATTGCCTCGTTTAACTTCACATTTCAAAGTGTAAATACAACTAACAATAATGGAGAGTGACTGGTCTCCAACAAAATGCACAGTTTGTCTTTAGGCACATGGACACAAGATTTTTTACTAAAAGTTTCATGTCAACAAATCTGTCTAATAAATGATTATTTGCAACCTTAGCAATTATTTGCAAGACATCAATGCTAGGCTCACAGTTCCTTTCTACTTTCTTAACTAAATGGTCTCTCATGCATATTTCTACAGATCCTAAAGGGTTTCAATCCTTGCAATAAAGAAAGGAATATTACTTCCTTTTAGACAATGGAAAGAATCCTTGTCCGATAAAAACTTCAACATAACACACAGATTTAATCAAGATAATATAAAAAATTCAAACAACTATACCTGAACTAATTTCAATTTTTTGATAGGTCGGTGTTGGAATGGCTTATTGAGGCATGAACTCCCACAGCTGCAGCCTGAGGAGCAACTAGACAATAGCATCCTGCATGAAGCAATGAAATCACGTACACAACTCCATAATGCTTGTAAAGAGTAAGCAGATATGCCAAAATAAAATGCATAATGCATAATGAATTACCAAACGGCATGTAGTCTTCCCACCTAATATTCTATTTGATTTGGCAAATTCAATTCGTTTATCTAAAGCTCCAATTAGCATATTAATAGTGACCATGATAGTGAAGGTAACCATGACATCATTTTTTCAGAAAATAATAGTTTTAACAGAATTGACTGGGTATTTTCTCAGTTTCTTTTTTTCTTTTTCGCTCTTGATCCTCTCGATCCTTTGCCAATACAGCAGATTAGGTTGATGTCCATAACGACCACAAAGCGAAAAAAGAGTTATCTACATACTACATATTTATAAGAACCATAAAGTTTCAAACTGCTCTCCCATGGAAGCTGTCACCAAAAAAATGTCATCATCACTTCCCAAACTCTATCTAACTGCTGCGAAAAGTTCCTGCAACCTTGACCATAGCCACTGTCCCTAGTTTATACCATAATGATAACCCTAAGCAGAAATTTTCCCCTAACTTAACCTACCAAAAATCCATAAAGCCAGATTTCACAAACCTCACACATGCTATAATGTAAAGAAAGGTATATAAGGAAAAGATAACATCATCTTCTAATGCCAAATTTTTTTCCATAACTTTGTTATGCTGACTTGGGGTTCTAGTCCAACTATAACAAACCATTTAAGGCTCAAAATAAAATTCACTTCAATAAAATTCCGATAAATCAAAGTAACATGTGACCAGCCCAAAAAAGAATGAAACATGTTCTCTAAAATCCAAAAAAATTATCACTTATAATGTAGAGCAACCACGAATTGTGATCAATCAAGACAAATCTTACCCACAGTGGCAATCTCTGCCGCACACAGAAGAACCTGGTGATGAAGTGCAAGAACAAAAAATGCCATCATCCTCAAGACGCCTTTTAATCTTCTTTGTGAGATATATGTCTTAATTTGTTAAACAAACAAAATCAAAAGCATATGGACATTAATACTTGAGAGGCAAATCAAATCTCTTAGTAAACAAAATGGAAAGTACAAGATAAAAGGAATGAGGGTATTCTTAAACCACGAATGGAAAAGCAATTAAATATTATAATGATTGGATTCCTAAGCATATATGAAACTGAATGCCATCTTGGTAAAATAGGCCATTCAATGATCAAACATGAAATATGGATTACAACAATTACAAAGTTATGTGAAAAGGATACTGCGCCTTATTAAGGTGTAGGATGTAGGCTTCCACTTATTAAACCAATCTGGCAGCTCAAAATCAACTGGATTTCCAATTTGCTTCATCAACTTACCGAATGCATAGCCAATGTGACTGCAATCAGAACTCTGATAAACAGGGAAAATCCAATAAGAAACTCATTTCATCTTGAAAAAAAAAATCTAAACAATATAATAGCCGAAAACCAGATCACACACTTTCATGATGTTTTATCAAAAAAAAAAACCCTAAGCTAAAATTAAATTATCATCCAATCCCTTATCCTTTTATTGCAATCAATTAAGCCCTCAAATATCTATTTTCATCTGATAGAGCCCTTGATTGGACAGAACTTGATCAGGTGGGTGACATGCCATTAACCAATTTTTGTCCAATCAAGGGGTCAATTTAGTAAAAATAGATGCTCAAGGCCTAGCTGTGCACTGGTTAGGAGAATTGAGTCTCTAGATCTAGCAGAGATCAAAATATCTAGAGGTAGACCACGAAAGATATTGATGCAAGTAATAAAAAAACGATATGATAGTTAAGGAATTAGATGAAAAGGTGGTTGTTGATAGAAATGAGTGGCGCAAGAGGATTCAAACTACAACCTAATTTGATTATCTTATTTGGTTTTTCATACAGCCGACCCTAGAATATGGGATATAAGGCTTAGTGTGTTGTTGTTATTGTTGTAGATGTTCAAGGGCTCAATTGAGTGGAAATAGATGTTCTAGGGCTCCATTGATTGCAATGAGACAAAAGGGGCTTGGATGATGATTTAATTTTAGTTCAGAGGCCTTTTTAAAGTTAAGTCTTACATAAAGATATGGCCATCCAACCTAAATGTGAAAATTAGTGTTTTAATAGGTATAAGTATAACTTCGCACAACAAAAGGTAAGAGAAAAACCAAATTAAATTACAGTGCTTCGAAATCCAACAGAAAATTAGATATAACAGTAGAAAAGGTACAGAATCACAACATACTGACTATGTTAAACACAAGAAAAGATAAGAATCAAACATCATAACTGTATTATAATACAAACTGGTAAGTTTTTTTTTTTTTCTTTCAACAATACAACCTGATAAGTTATTCTTGAAAATAACAAGAAAAAGCAAAAATTTTCCTGAGAAAGGAAATCCGAAGAAAATGTAAAATGTGAAGATGCTAAAAATCAAAATAAAAATCAGAAACAGAAGAGCGAAAAGACGTAGAGGAAAAATTGAATGAGAAACATGTCAGACATCATAAGAATCTCATATACAAGAATAATAATTTTAAAAAAAAAAAGAAGAAGCAAAAGTAGTAGAATCCATGCGAGCCATAGCAGGTAAGGCAAACCTTTTTTGTAGCAGGCATGGCCTCAAGTATCTTAACCACAAAGGATATCTGACAACAAATGCCTACACAACCAAGATGAGAAGTCAGTACTCAATGGCAGAACAAAGTTGAAAAAACAAATGCTAAGATTTTACAATTCCCAAAACAGTTGGTCTGCAAAAAAAAGAGTAGATGTTTGGGCTTCTAAAAGAACAAATCAAAGTATAACCATAAGGCAATATAAATTGGACTCTCCGCCATAGATAAGATGAAAAGAAACAGGACAGAAGAAGGAAGAAGAAGAGGTAAAGGAAGAGGTGAAATCGGTAGCGAGAGCAGAGAGTACTCACCTGAAGAGAAGGAGAAAAGAAATTACAAAAATGAAGGACGGAGAGACAGATCTTCAGATGATTTAGTATCACAGTTGCTACAGACTCTAAAGCGCCGTCGTTTTGGCTTTTAGGGGCATACAGGAGTAGTATTTGTTAGGATAGCGTGTACATTCGTACTACTGCCGATTATCCCATAAGATTTTAATCTTAGGGACTTTTAAATGCCTTTTTTTTTACATTGCTTTTTATTTTTTATAAACAAAATTATTTACAATATTTTTTATAAAATTTCAAATAATCATTACTTTTAAAAAATTATAATACTTTTTAAAAATACATTTTCGAAAGTCAAAACAGTACTTCTTTTAAAAGTGGATGCGTGAAATTTTATAAAAAATTATAAAAAAAATTTATTAGAATTATTTATAAATAAGTGTAATAAAAAATTATTATTAAAAATCATAAATTTAAAAATTAATAAAAAATTAATTTTATCATTTTGATTTTAAAAAATAAAATTTGATGAGATTTTAATTAAATATTTTATTTCTTAATATTATAAAATATTATTAAATAATTATCAAATTTGATCAATTTATAAATATTGAATCTCCTTAAAATTGTATAAGTAATACTAATGAATACTATATAATTTTATTAAAAATTTAATATGTTAATTATAAAAATTTATCGTGATAAATAGATGAAGAGATTTATTTAAAAAGTTCAATTTAATTAACATTATTATAAAATTTTAATAATGGATAAAAAAATATTTATTAAAAAATGATAAATTTAAAATTTATAAAAAATTATATTTATTATTTTATCTTTAATTTAATTAAGATCTCATAAGATATTATTCTTTTTCTAGGATAAAAATAATAAAAATAACTTTTTTATTAATTTTAAAATTATTATTTTTTAGTAATAAATTTTTATTACACTGATTTATAAATAATTTTAATAATTTTTTTTGTAATTTTTTAATAAAATTTTACTTTTAACACTTTCAAAAATGTTATAACACATCTCAAAAATAAGATATCGAAAAGTGTTATGATTTTTTAAAAATATATTTTTAAAATTTATACTAAAACTTGTGAAAATAAGGAATTTAATTAATTTTACTTATAAAATATATATATATATATAGAGGGTGTATAGATAAAAAATAAAAGTGCATTTAGAAGTCCCTTTAATCTTTATCGTTAAAAACAAGTATTTTCTTATATTAAGTTTAAAATATTTATTTTCAAATTGATATATTTTTAAACGTATTTCGGTAATAAAAATACCTTAAGTCATTTAAGGATCATATCATTTTTTAAAAGAAAAATAATTTCAATATGTTTTTTTTTAATCAACTCTACCCATATTTGAAAAATATAAAAGTTCTTAATAAAATTTTAAGCAAAATCTTGATAAACAATTAAACATTAACGCTAAATCAATATGGCCCTTTTATAACTATATGAAAACCTAAGTAAGAAATGCAAGAAACATGTTTTGCCCATTTACTCATGTCAACATTCCATGGGGCATTCAAACATCCACGTCTAGTTACCACGTTATCTTTACTGAAGGAACTGGTTTGTCTTTGTCGAAGAGAGGACTCGCCTAACATTTCAATGACGTTTCATCAAGTCATCATTACTCGCCTAACATTTCAATGATCAGGTTATCATTTTAAAACTAAATATTTAACTTACAATCAGTGATGACAACGGATCAAATTGATGAATTTTTATTTATTTCGAATTTAATCTGATTTTAAATATATAAAATTTAAATTTAATTTAATCTGATAAATTTTTTATTATTTTTATATTTAAATTCGATTCGATTTGATATTATGTTAAATCGTATCAGATCGATCTGAAATTAATAAAATATTATTTTTAATATAAATATAAAATTAAATATATATATATATAAATAAATAATTAAAAAAATAATTTTTTTATGTATATCGAGTCGAGTTTACCTAAAATCCGACTTCAAATTTTTTTATACCACCCGACTCCATCCGATACTCGATTAAAAAAAAAAAACGATTATAAAAGATCGAATCGAGTCAGAATCCGTCGATTTTAAATTTTTTTTATTTTTTTTACCTTCAATTTATCTAAAATTATTATATGCTATCTATGTATGTTTAAAATTATTAAATATAACTCACAATCACTCATGTGATGTGAATTTTTATTGAACTTTACTTATATTTTTAATCAATTATCAATTATCTTAATTAAAATATTATCTTTTATTTCATACTTAATGCAAGGAAGAAGTTCAAATACTTAAAAGGCAAAACACAATTGAGCGCATATCGAAGAACTCACCCTGACCCCGTGTTTTTTGGCTATAGGTTCAAACCGTCTTACTTTCAATAACATTTCACCAGCTTTTTCTAACTAAGAGACCAAAAATGTTACGAGCAAAACATATTAAAATTCGATTCCAACAACAAGGTGAAAGCTTTCGTTTTCAATCTTAGCCACTTTCTACTTTGATTTGTGTTTTTTTATTGAATTTGTATTCAATAAAACACAAAAAGCTAGTCTTGATTATTACAAAATGTTTTTTATATAAAAAAAAACATTTGTAATAATCAAATGTGGAGGCTGGATAATGAAAAAGAAGAAAAACTCTCATCAGAATCATTCTATATTAAAAAAAAAAAAAGAAAATTGCACATTAGGGAGAGAATCAAGAAAGCAATATATAAATCTAGGAAAAAAAGAAAAAAGCAAAACCGTTGGATCAAGAATTTTGGGGAGGGAGAATGAAGTTGTAGAACAAAATTCAAGAGATTTTTCTTTGTGGAAGACAAATGAGATAAGAGTTGGGTGATATCATATTTTCACTAGCATCCAGGTTATGCTAGTAAAAAAAAAAAAAATTTAAATTAATTGACGTATCATTAAAATTAATATTTAAAAATTCAAAAAAAATTTGATGTATAATTTCTTTTTAACCAAATATGTAATAGGATAAAGCGTTCAAGAGTAAATTAAAAACACAAAAAAATAAAATTTAAAAATATTTTAATTTTGAAAATAAAATTATAAATTACCTTTGCATAGAAAAAAACTCGTTAAAAAACACATTTAATTAGGCAGAAAAATAAATAATTAAATATGTATAAAATTATTTAAGAAAACAAAAGAATCATTTTTAAATATAGAAATGATTTAGGATAATAACGAATGAATACTAATCCAAAAAAAGAATAGTAAAATTTAAAAATAAATTTTTTATTTTATTTTAATTTTTCAGATTTTATAATTTACTATTAAATAATTTACAAGTTTGAAAATAAAAACAATTACGATACTATCTGCATCATTCACAAAATAACAAGTGAAGCAAATTTATTAAATACTAAGTTTAAATATTTTTTATTTTTTAATCTTGTTATTATCACGTTATGTCATATATTCAACAAAAAAGTTATTGCTTTTGAAAAATATTAAAAAAATTATATAAATAATGGAGAATAGTGAGATAAAGAAATTATTTATATTTTTTAAAATAAAAAAATTGATTCCAAACATAGTGAAATCATTTAATAATAATCATTACTTTTTTATTTACTGATTATATTAAAAAAATACACATTTATCAAACATTTAAAAATATTACAAAAGCATCAAGAATATTCTTTAATGATAACAAAAATTATATATTTTTAAATATATAATTTTAGATCTCATCGCATAATGCTATATTTTTTAGTTATATAATAATATTTAGATTATGACGTGAAATAAAAAAAAATGTGAAAAATTAAAAAAATGGTGAAAAAGAAGGTGATAGAAAGAAGTTATCTGAGTATAAAAATGTTGGGAAGCTTTTTTAATTGAATGTATGGATAATTTTAAAAATAAAATTAATTTTAAATTTTAAATTCTCATATTTTTATCTTTTATTTTATATATTTATTATGTTATTTTGCTTAATTGACCATAATAAAAAGTAAGGATGGTAATTTATTTCGTCTCCGGCAAATTTAAATTCAATCTAATCTCTTAAAATTAATTGTTTTTTATTTTTAAATCAAATTTTGAGTCATATCAAATAATAATAAAAAAAATATCAAAATCAAGATTTAGAAAAATTAATTTTGACCCAACTCAAGATATATATATATAATTATTTTTAATTAATTAATTATATATATTTATATAATTTTATATTTATATTAAAAATATTTTATATTTAAAAATAATATTTTATTAATTTTAAATCAGATTAAATATAATTTTATATAATATTAAATCGAATTAAATTTAAATATAAAAAATAAAAAATTATTAAATTAAATTAAATTTAAATATTATAAATATAAAGTTAGGTCAAATTAAAAAAGAATAAAAATTTATCTTGATACGCCTTGATGTTGTCCTGAAAAGTCTATGTCAAGTCTGTTATGTACTTTAATTAAGAATGAAAATAAGAATAAAGTAAGAAATAAAAAAGCAAATTCCTCTTAAAATTATTTTTTATTATTATTATTTTATTATTATATTCTTAAAACCAGTTACCGCGTAAGAAAGAAAGAATAAATAGTGTAGAAGAGTTGAATCAAATCAAAGAAGGATAGATAGTGTGAAGAGAAGAGTTGAATCAAATCAAAGAAGGATAGGATAGGATGTTGAGTGTGTTCGTTGTTGGGTTGATTGTTGGGGTCTTAGCAGTTTTGAGTGTGGAAATGGTTGGACTGTTGTTTGTGTTGAATCGATTGAACCGGAAGATCAAACGAGATTCTCAATCTCATGCAGCTGCCCAGAATCCTCGACTCGATTTTGCTTATAACAAGCAGGTATCTATGCCCCCATCCCATCCCTTGTCTTTGCTATGATTTTTTTTTTTTTTTTGTCTTTGCTGAGATTTTAACTATGACCCTGTCTTAGGGGATTGTTTGGGTTGTTGAATCGGAAAAACTTCCAGCCAGAGAGCAGAAGAGAAAGAAGGACATGCCGTTGGACGTTTATCCTGCTCGAAAACATGCCAAAATCCAAGACAACAAGCTAATTTTGACCACCCATTCTGATGCTTCCCGCGCCACTATCCCCCTCAAGGGCTGCGTCATTGAGGCTGTTTCCGCTACTAACTTACCCTCAAGAAAATGGTAATGTGCCCTTCCCTTTATTAGTGTCCATGTATTTGCACTTCAATCTCAAGGCCTCCATAGGGAGTATTTCAACCTACTTGGACCAACTGAAACCGACTGAATTCAGTTTGGTTTCCATATTTGCTGGTTAAATAAAGCTGTTTGGTCAGTTAATTTGGTCGGTTTTCGGTTTCATGGCTATCCATAATATCCCATCCCATCCTTTTGCTTTAGGTTGCAAGGTCAAGTATTAGGTTTCAAATGGAATTCTTTTCAAAACTTACTGAACCTCATTTCATATACCATACCTGTATGATATGATATTACTTAATCAGTCTATCTAGTTATGCACCTTCAAAATATTTGGCTTTGCTTCATTCCTGTGCCTTGTATTAATGGTTTGACAGGGCCAAGAGATTTCCAATAAAAGTGGAAAGCAAGACTTCACTGATCTACAATGGAAGTAAAATCATTTACCTTTATCTCGAGACTTCCTGGGAGAAGGAGTCATGGTGCAACGCTCTTCGTCTTGCTTCATGTGAGGACAAAGAAAAGCTGAAATGGTTCACCAAGTTGAATGTAGACTTCCAAGCTTACCTGGCTTCTTTAAATACCGGATATCCATCATTTATGAAACCCTCATTAGGTTTTGGTGCTGAGCCAATCGATAAGGGAAGTAGCTTTGACGGATCTTCATCGAAAGTTAGATTATTATGGAAAAAGATTTCCAGAAAGGCTTTAAAGCCTGGTATAGAAAATAAGGGAATTTTAACAAATCAATCTGCCCGTGAAGAGAGAAAAACTTGTGAGAAACGACATCCATTCCAAGATTCAGTGACTAACAAGGTGCCTAACAGTTTGACTGAAGAAAATATGGCATGTCCATTACCACAAGGTTTTCCTCAAACAGCAAGTCAAAGCTGTACTTCTGTTGCTTCTGATGCTGATTCTGAACAAGACAGGCTTAATTTCGATGAAGGAACACTCTGCTGGAACTTGTTAATTTCTCGAATCTTTTTTGATATCAAAGGCAATGCTGGGTTGAAAAATTCCATTAAGACACGAATTCAGGTTGGACAGTTACCAAAATCAGAGTTGGTGTTTTTCTATTTTTTTGTGCATAGTATTGCCTCTTCATGTTTATTGTTGGTTCATTAGTTGCATTTAGTGAGTTACTGTGTACTATTACAAAATTTTGGTTGTCAATGTAGACTACATTTCTCTTGTATGTACTATTACTGCATCAATGTTTTGATTCAGATGCTCAATGGCCATTGTGCATTCTACTTTTTCATGTAATGAGTTCTTCCGAAAAAGTATTTGAAGATAGTTCTGATCATTTTATGATTTGATATAACAGAGAACATTGTCCAATATGAGGACCCCTAGTTACATAGGTGAAGTCATTTGTACTGATGTAGACATTGGGAATCTCCCACCTTATATCCATGCAATGAGGCTTCTTGCCACGGACATGAATGAGGTATGGGCATTCGAAGTTGATGCTGAATATTCTGGTGGAATTCTGTTAGATGTTGAGACAAGACTTGAAGTTCAAGACTTAGATTTTCAAGAAGGCATAGTAGATACAAATTCAGGATCAAATTCTGTTGAGAATATGTCTTCAGACCTTCTTGAAGGCTTTGAGCATTTTGGAAAGCGTTTGAATCTTCCTGAAGAGGATGAGGTCAACCCTAAAGTTGGTTAGTATGATAATGATATTGAATTTTATGCACTTACCCATCAACATGGCTCAAAAGATTTGTGTGATGCATAAATGTGGTTTGTTAATTGTTTATTCTGAAGTAATTGTCAAAAAACGTGGATTTCTATTTGTGTTCAAAGCACCACATTGGTGAAGATCAAAAGTAACACCCTCTGTAGCAACTTATAAATCACAACTTTAAGAAATTCCTGGATGGAAGGCCTTGCTGACTCCAAATCTCTGTCCTGGTGTTGTCATCTGTTGGTGTCTTACCATAAATGAAGCCCCTGAGTATAGGAGGTTTTACATAGAGAAGCAGGTGGTATGTGTATGAGATACCTATTCCCAATTGTTTATGACACATATCTTGAAATCTGTTTGTTTAAGGTTTCCCACATTAGCCTAGTGGTCAGCTTTGTCATTTGAGATCCTGTAAACCATGAAAGAGTTATGCATAGGGGAATTAGCCATAATTAATTGATTTGAGGAATTTTCCCCTAGAAAGATTTATGCCTCAATTCAAAGCTGAGATGAGAATGATATAGGACAGCTTCGAGGGTAGGGAGTAGGAGGCTAGTGTTTGTAATTGTATTAACTCTTGAAATTCTTAAGAAAAACTGGAAAAATTGATAAAATTCTTAAGCTTCATATCTAGGGTTCTTTGATTGCATCACACAAACAATAAGAAAGGAAACCTAAGCATCACATCTGCGGTTCCTTAGGAGTCACCTAAGGTTGATTGCATCATACAGTCAAAATAGCAATAATGCTTAAAAAATCTTCAAAATAATCGATCTTCCAAAAGAAAAGGTCCTATTTATATAGGCTTCCACCCACCCTAATGCTAAATAACTAGAACTCCTATTCCTAGTTGGACTTTAAAGAAGATACTAAGATTCCAAATAGAAAATTAACAAACTTAACTAAAAAACAAAACCCTGTAGGATAAGGCAAACCAAAACTAAACTGTAATATTAATGTAATATAACCCTAGATCTATAAAATACTACAATTAAGTGTCATAAATACAACCAAGGAACAAAATAAAATCAAGCCTCATAAATACCACCAATGAACAAAATAAAATCTTATGTAAGTTAATCCCTAAATTCTTCTTTGCATTTTTTGTCAGAGATTTTTTTTCCGAAGTCTGTCTTTATGGTTCCATTACCGCAGTCTAAAGCTATATTGCACCTCATGGTTTTGATTTTGTTTGATTTAAAATAATGCTTATGGAGTACTTATGGTTGGTACTTGGCTTAAGTCACTATCTCCCTATCTGACATGGAAAGAGAGTTAAAGAAAGAAATAATAGGAGAGAAATGAAGTGATTCTTAGTGGAAATTATCTCGCTCTAATTGTTTGTATTGTACCTGAAGAGAGAAATGAGACGATTTTACAATAATAGAATTTTATACCTTGTTTTGTTGATGAGCTTTAGGGATGTATTTGTAAAATTAAACTAAATTGTATTAGTTAGTTTTCTTTGTCTTCTAATCTATCTATGTTTTATAGATCTAAAAAGTGGGTTCGGAGAGGAATGTATGACTAACATTTTCGCTCCTCTTTTCACTCTTTCCACTCATCAGTTTTCTACCAACCCTAATGATTTAAACATTTCAGTTTGTTTCCCTCCAGTTTTCTTTATTCAAAGATGATACAGTTTTACTATGTGGGCTTCTCTTTCTAATGCACCACTTTCTGTAGCTTCACCTAGTTCGACTAAGTATAATTCTAAATTGATCCTCTGCTTCTCTGTTGCTTTCTGTTAATCTGGCTAGCATAAATGATGCTATTGTATCTTTTGATTTAACTCTCTTCGGGTTTCAGATGGTCTGAAAGGCTCAAAAGCTACATCGACAACAAGTTATGTGTCTCGATGGAAATCTGTTCTAAATTCCATAGCCAAACAGGTTTCCCAGGTTTGTGTATAATCTCTTTATACATATAGGTGTTTCTGCTTATAGGAACTCATAAAAATGGCATTCAAGGGTTATGATGAAATTTATGTAATCAAAGAAGAAACTTTTGAATGCTAATGTAAACTGAACACTCCCATCCCCTCTTTATAGTTTCTCTAAAATTAGATAGTTTAAGATCCTGCAAATTGAAGAATAGGGATTTTATAGCTGCCAATCGAAAATTCTTTCAACTTGGTTTTTGATGATCTAGAGGGAACCCTTATTTTACTTTTGAATTGAATGTAGAATTAGGTAACTATCATTTCTGCATTTAATACTATCTTATTGAAAATAGAGCAAGGCATTTGAATGTTAGTTTGTTCGCAAAGGATACTTTAATAAAAAGAATCCCACAAAAATGAAAATGTTGAAATTCATGTATGCACCATAACAAGTGATAAGAGAAGTGATTCAGTGATAAAAAGGTCCAACTAGCACCACTGATGAAGGTAGTTTTATAATTGCAGAAGAATTACATTAACATCAATTTAAACTGAAACTATTTTACCACCAAATATAGAGTGGTCTAGGAGCCTGCAAGTTGAAAAACTTTATAGTTGTTGCACAAAATGTCTCTTAAACTGGTTGGTATTAGAATATCCTAGAAAACTATAGATACATGTTATGAAGCATAGACATGGCTATTCCTTCCACATATTTGTGTCATATCTATGTCCAACATGGATATGCCCTACATAGCCGTACGTGTTTTTGAAGAAATCTCTAGAATAAAACTATTTTATTCTTCTATATATTTCTTATTACAATGCTAGAATTGCATAAAAAATATATAGGCTAAAGGTTGGATATTCTCAGCCTTAAAACCCAAGATTTTCATGCATTAAAACAACTAATCAAATAAGTAATTATTCTCTACACATAATAGGGAAATATGTAATGGATTTGATGTAATTACCCAAATCACTTCTTATTATAAAAATAACAAACTTAACTAAAATAGATAAAGTCAACTAATCAAGTAATAATGAAAATTAGATTTTCACACTCCCACTCAAGCTGGGTGGTAGATGTCAATCATGTCCAACCTAGACTTCAGATTCTCGAAGTTGTTTCGAGAGAGAGCCTTAGTGAGTATGTCTGTAGTTTGGAGGCATGTGGGAGTATAAACTAATCCAACAATTCCTTGCTCTATCCTCTCTTTGATGAAGTGATGATCAATCTCCACATGTTTAGTCTTATCATGATGAACATGATTCTTTGCTATACTTATGGCAGCTTTGTTGTTGCAGAATATCTTCATGGATTCTTCTGCAAAGACCTTTAACTCCTCTAGCAACCTTTTAAGCCAAATTCCCTCACATATGCCATTAGACATAACTCTAAACTCAGCTTTTGCGCTACTTCTAGCCAGCACAGATTGCTTCTTGCTTCGCCAAGTAACCAAATTTCCCCACACATAAGTACAATATCCTGTAGTAGAGCTTCGGTCGATAATGAATCCAGCCCAATCGGTAGAAGTGTAAATTTCAACATTTCTGCCTAATGTCTTCTTAAAAAATAACCTTTTGTCAGGACTCTTCTTTAGGTACTATAAGATTTGATACACAGCCCTCAAGTGCTCCTCAAATAGGTTGTTCATGAATCTGCTTACCATGCTAGCTGAAAAACCGATATCTGGTCTTGTATGAGAAAGGTAGATGAGTTTCCCAACAAGTCTTTGATATCTGCCTTTATCTGTTGGTGGACTTCTCTGTTGGTGGACTTCCTTCTTCCATTCCTACCTTATTCATTGTGTCCATAGCGGTGTCAACAGGTTTGCATCCAAGCATTCCAGTTTCCTTTAGTAAGTCTAGGACATACTTACGTTGTGAAAGAGATATGCCATTCCTTGAGTGAGCTACCTCCATGCCAAGAAAATATTTAAGGTGTCCTAAATCTTTGATTTCAAATTCTTTGGCTAGGAGGTTTTTTAGGTTGCTAATTTCTTCCACATAGTCTCCAGTAAGAATAATGTCATCCACATAGACAATAAGAGTGGCTATTTTTCCTTCAGGTGAATGTTTGGCAAACATGGTATAATTGGTCTGGCATTGTGAAAAACCATACTTTTTTACCACTTTTGTTAGTCTATCAAACCATGCACATGGGGATTGTTTGAGACTATATAAAGACTTTTGAAGCTTACATACCTTGTCAGAATTATCCTGGTTTTTGAATCCTAGAGGGATTTTCGTGTAAACTTCTTCTTCTAGGTCGCCATTAAGAAATGCATTTTTGACATCTAGTCGGTGGAGTGGCCAATCTAGATTTGCTGCCAATGATAATAACACCCATATTGAATTAAGTTTAGCAACTGGAGCAAATGTTTCCTCATAGTCAACACCATAAGATTGAGTAAATCCTTTTGCAATGAGGCGAGCTTTGAATCTGTTAATACTTCCATTTTCATTGTGCTTGACTAAAAAAATCCATGTGCACCCAATTGGATTTTTCCCTTTGGGTAATTATGAAATCTCCCATGTTTTGTTCTTTTCTAGGGCCTTGATTTCTTCCAAAACAGCCATCTTTCATTTTGGTTGCATGAGTGCTTCATGAATATTATTGGGAATCTGCATATTGTTTAGTGTGGTAACAAAGGTTGATAACTGGGTGATAAACCTTCATAAGAAACCACATTACAAATTGGGTGTTGAGTACATGATCTCACTCCTTTCCTTAGAGCAATCGGTTGATCAATATCATCAAAGATTCAATTGAATCAGATTCAGTAAGAGTGTTACCTGTGTTGGTTTCAAGTATCTTTGGAATCGGTTTAGATTCTTGGTTTTGCGTTGAAGGTGTACATTCTCCTATATCCTTCTGAGTTTTTTGTCTTCTTGAATAGACAATCAATTCTTTGTTCGTTTTCCCTTGTGTGGTCTTCAGGCTTGGAGGATCTGGTTAGATGTTTTGGACTTGAAAGGGAGTTGGAGGATTTGGTTTGATGTTTTGGACGTGAAAGGGAGTTTGGGAAGTGTTTGATGGTCTGGTAATAGAATCTACCCAAAGTTGATATTCCTATGATTGGATTCTCCCCCTGAATGGCAGTTTTGGGAAAGTAAGGTTAATTTTCAAAAAAGGTAACATTAATGGAATGGTAGAATTTCTTTGTTACTAGTGAGTAACACTATATCCTTTTTGATTTGGGGAGTATCCGAGAAATATGCATTTGATGGATTTGGGATCTAATTTGCTTTGGTTTTGTTGGTTGGTAAGAACAAATGTAGTGCATCGAAACACTTTAATGGGAACAGACAAGATGATTTGAAGGTGAGGATAGGAACTAAGAAGGGATTGGTAAGGGCTTTGAAATTTCAAGACTCGAGAAGGCATTCTGTTTATAAGATATGTAGCAATAAGAACAGCCTCACCTTAAAAATGCTTAGGTACATGGGTAGCCATCATGAGGGATCCATCATGAGGGATCTTGCAACTTCCAACAAATGTTGATTTTTTCTTTTAGCAACCCCACTCTGTTGAGTGTCAACACATGAGCGTTGATAAATTATACCATGCTTCATTAGATATGATCCAAGAGTTGAATTGTAGTATTCTCTCCCATTGTCAGTTCTTAACACTTGGATTTGGTTTTGAATTGAGTTTGGATCATATTGTTAAAGTTTTGGAATAACTGGCCCATTTTTTATTTTTCCTTCATAAGGAGTACCCAAGTCACCATAGTGTGATCATCAATAAATGTGACAAACCATCTGGAGCCAATAATATTATCTACTCTGGAAGGACCCCAAATGTCACTGTGCATCATTGAAAAATGATGGGATGGTTTGTAGGGCTGATTAGTATATGTGGTACGAGTATGTTTGGATAGTTGGTAGACTTCACACTGAAAGTTGTTAGGATTTTGATTGAATAATGAGGGAAACAACTTTTTGAGGTACAAAAAATTTGGATAACCTAACTGATAATGCCACAACATAATAGTATTATCTTTATTATTACTGAAGGATGAAGCAACACAAAAGTTCTTTTGATATTGCCTTTCAAAATCATTAGCTCTTAGGATATATGGTCCTGCACACATCTTAGCATTGCTAATCATCTTCTCCGAATCCAAATCCTGAAATTCACACATATTTGGAAGAAATTTAGTAACACTTAAAATCTCTTGTAAGTTTGCTTATAAACATTGCAACTTAGATTTGGGACAAATAGAATAGAATCAAGTGTTATCTCTTTGGAAATAATAACAGAACTTGTACTGGTTACTTTTGAAAGTGACCCATCAGCAATTTGAACTGTGAAGTTTTCATGACATGGGTTGTATTTACTAAATACAGAGGCATCTCCAATCATAAGGTTTGAAGCTTCTAAATCCACAATCCATGAATTTGATTTCTCTAGTTTTACACTCAAGGCACTTAGAAAATTACCTTTTTGTGCTAAAGAACTTGTTCGAATAGGAGTGGTAATGTTTTGCAGTGATTAAAAAACACTAGCTCCAAGGTTAAAGGTAATATCCGACTCTACGCTCTCCTTTTCGCTGGCCATGTTGGACTCCGAGTGAAAATTTTCAGAAATTCAAATTATGCTCTTATACCATGAAGAAATCTCTAAAATAATACTATTTTATTCTTCTATATTTTTCTTATTACAATGCTAGAATTGCATAAAAAATATATAGGCTAAAGATCGAATATTCTTAGCCTTAAAACCCAAGATTTTTATGCATTAAAACAGCTAATCAAATGAGTAATTTAATCTCTACACATAATAGGAAAATATCTAAGAGATTTGTTGTAATTATCCAAATCACTTCTTATTTTAAAAATAAGAGACTTAACTGAAATAGATAAAGTCAACTAATCAAGTAATAATGAAGATTAGATTTTCACAGTTTTATACTTCCCAATACATCGAAAACATTAAAAAAAATAAATTAGTTATTTCAGACACAATGTGGGTACAGCAGTCAAGTCCCAAAATTGAAGGAGAGACAGAAGAAAAGAGGTAGAAAAGAATACAACAATTCAATCTTCCTTTGGGTTGAGTGATGTTGTTCTACATGGCTCAGATTCAAATTAGAGGTGAAAAGCTGGATGGAAGATTATGTGATAGAATGAATGGAAGGAGATGCAGCAGCTGCTGAAGAATACGGATTTGAAGGAGATGCCACTGTTGTTGAAGAAGATGGAGTTGAAGGAGATGCAGCGTTGCTGCTTTGGAGAAGAAGAATAGAAAATGAGTTAATATAGATAGGGCTCAAATGGGCTTTTGGGTGAAAGGTTTTAGAACTTATGGGGTTAAAATTTCAAGCATATAAAACAATTGGGCTAGATGAATTTAAAGTATATCCAACACAATTAATAATTATATTTACATGATGATAAAAGTATCTTAAGAATTTATGATAAAAATGCTATAATCAATATTTTATATGTTTGAGAGATTAAATCATATTGTCTATATTTATATAAAAAATTAATATAAAACCCATCTTAAATATTTTCTAATGAATACTTAATTAAATTATACACATATATTAAATTTATATTTTGTTGTCGTATACTGTTCTGCATGTCCTAATTTTTCAAAAGTTGTAATGTTACTGTATCCATATCATGTCGTACCCATGTCTCATGTCTGTATTTGTATTTCCTAGGTTAAATGTGTTAATTAAGTGTAATATTAGGAAGCATTGACATGGACACTGGACACAAATACTACATGATACGGACAAGGCGACATGTCAAATTTTCAAAGAGTATGATACAACATGACAAGATTTAGCAAGATTCGTCAAAGACCTAAAAGGATACTCTGAATTATCAGGAAGGAAAAAAGAGATCATGAAATGATATAAAACAACCATAAGGTAGTTTAGTTGAACATCATCTGGTTTAGAAATGGGAAAAGGGAATCAAATACTCCCTCTATCCCATAAAAGTTTGTCACATGTTGACTTTGGGATGATCAAATTGTTTCAACTTTGACCTCTATTATGTTAAATACTTTAATTAAATTTATAAAATATATATCTGAAAACTAGATCATTCAAAGTTTTTAGAATTTTATTGCATATTTTTATCATTTGTAAATATAAAAATAAAAATGGGTCAAAGTTTAAAATCTTTTACCAAAGAAAGTTGACATATGACAAGTTTTTTCTGACAGAGGGAGTAAATAGTTAGTTCAGTTTGATTGAGAAATATCAGTAATAAGAAGAATACAATTATAGAATGTGTAATTGTTATATTGTTGGATGGATCAAACATGTTGCTGGATTTGGAGGACAGGGCGGCTGAAATGTTGCTGGCAGCAGTTAGTGTATGTGCTTTTGGATTAGCTTTCAGGCGCCATGATTATTTCCAGCTGATTTTGTAGGAAACCAGCATTTATGATTTGGGAATGGTTAAAAAAATGTAATATTATGGGGCAGTTTATGTTGCTGTGAATTATAATTGTAGGGCAATAGCGGGATTTGATGTGGAAGTTTGTGATTCTAGTGTTTCTGATCAACGACAAGAAGGGTTAATGTCTTGCAATAGTAGTAATTTAAGGTTCTGGTGCTGACTGGTCAGCTGCAGAAAATCATATGAAATAAGAGAAAGAAGATGAGTAAACCATTACAAGATAGCAAACTTAACCAAATACTCATATTTCAATTGGACATTCTTGAATTTGTGGACAAATTTAAAAACTTGGACCATGCAGATCAGGAAGCAAGCAAATGACATTTTCTGGAGTAATAACATGATTCATTTGTTGTTGTAGAGGCCTCTGATTCGGCCCCTTGATCCCAACGGGATGGTTCATATATTATTAATGTGCTGATTTGTCATGCCTTTATGTACTTAACAAACTTAGCTGATACATACACTAACTTAATCACAGGTATGGATTTTTGGATGACTAGTAAAGTATGTAAACAGAAAACTGCTGCTGTATGGATGTTTGATCATGTTATAATGAGTTCTGTATATTATTATTAATGTATCACTATTAAAATTTATTCCATAAATTTTTCTTTTATGTGGTTGAACTAATTGATATTTCAATATGGAGGTGCCTTTGTCTTTGTCGATAAGGGTTGTATCCCTTCGAGGAACACTGCAGTTATTTATAAAGCCACCTCCTTCTGATCAGTTATGGTTTGGCTTCACATCCATGCCTGATATAGAGTTTGACCTTGAGTCTTCTGTTGGGGAACAAAAGATTACTAGTGGACACCTTGCTTTTTTCTTGATCAGTCGGTTTAAGGTATGAATATCATTTCTTACATGGTGATAAATTGATTGACAAGAAACTATTTTTTATTATTTCATTTTATTCCTTAGATTGCTTAACGAAAATTTCCATGTGGAAGAGTAAAAAAGGTGTTTTGGAGGAAAAAAGAAAAAAAAAAAAGTGTTTTGAAAGAGAAGAGGAAGTTATGTGATTATTGATTAAAAAAAGTGGTTATTTTTCTTCCTTTTTTTGCAAGTGCATGTGAAACAAAAAAAAAAAAAAAGGTGAAAAGACAAGTGTCCCCAGTTTTATATTTATTATTGTAGTTTTATTTACTGAGTTGGTGCCAATTAACTTGTAATACCAAACTAAGTAATTGACATTATATATTAGTATAATAAAAATTCCCTCCGCCACCACCCCTACCTTAGCAAGAAAAAAGAAAGGCTTATGATCTCACTGCCTTTACTAATATACCTCGTGTTCCCAAGTGTTTTAAAGAAGAAAAGTTTTAAAACCTTTTTACTGAATTTTATCCAACTTTTTTCTTTCTCCTTTTACCCTGATACAAACTGTGTTCAATAAATAGGAAAATCTTGGAGTATTTTGTTTTACCACATTTCCATTTGTTAGAGTGTTTGCTGCACATTATATCCTTTTGGGACCGCTGGTCATTTTTTATTATTATTATTTACATAGACATTTTGGAATCTTGAGATTGAAGATGTCATGGTTCTTGATTGTGCATATGATTAAATTTGTCAACAGACAAGCCTTTCAATCTCTGGGCATTGCCCCAAGCTATAAAAATCATATAATGAGCTATTTGTAACAATTTTCATTGCTGGACTGATTATTGATGCAATGAAAGAAAACAGCCAAGTAGGCTTTGGCTGATGCTTCCATCATTTGCGCAGGCTGCAATTAGGGAAACTATGGTGCTTCCAAACCGTGAAAGTGCATGCATTCCTTGGATGTTAGCAGAAAAAGATGATTGGGTCCCAAGGAAAGTTGCTCCATTTATATGGCTTAATCAAGAAGCAGTTTCTGATAATAACATTGTGCGTGAAGCTCTAAGTCATCAAGTAAGTGACTCAAAAGCAAAGGAAAATGGTAGGAAATCCTCAAGTTCTCATCAGGAAAGCAAGCATCTAAAGCCGAAGGTGGATTCCTTTCAGCCACCAATCATTGAGTCTGTAGCCATGCCCTCATCAAGCGCTGTGATTTCTTCTTCTATCGGGAGTAAGTCATCGCAAGATCTAAGAACTCCCCTTCTCACAACTGATGAACCACATGACACAAGCCAGCAGAATAGAGAGGAAACTTCAGGCTCTCAGTCATTATCTAGGGCTTTGACAGAGTTTGGAAGGCCGAGTGACGTAGTTGATGAGAATGATCCAAGGCCAAAGAAGATGGGGAGGAGGGCAAGGATGCTTGATTTGGGGAAGAAAATGGGAGAGAAACTTGAAGAGAAGAGGCGTCACATTGAAGAAAAGAGTAGGCATATTGTTGAGAAGATGAGAGGACCTTGAGACAACTGAAACAGAAACTACCAGCTAAAATTCACTAGGTATTCTTGATACTTTCATTCATTTTCTGCCTAAAACGCCCTGAATGTCAACGTGAAAAAAGAATAGTATTACTGGAGGATGGATGAGCTTTATTTGGATATTAGTTAACTCATTCAACTACTTCTGTTCATCAAATACAAAAAACTATATTTGGTTCTGACATGTTATCTCATCATCCACAAGGGTATACATTATTACATATGTAAATGTGTAGAAAATTGAAGGCATCTTTGGCTTCAGCTAGACATATCATCATGTATATCTTTAAACTACGAAATTGTTTATTTTTCCTCGAAATCATAGGAGTCTCCCTGCCTAATCCCCTTGAATATGCTTTGTTTCCAATTTTAGGGAGAGAAATATCAGAAAAGAAAGCAAAGAGACCCATACAATGTTTAGTGAAGTATATTTTGCCATCTTTGGTTAATATAGTTGCTGCATTTATAGAACATTAAGGGGCTGATGTTTAGTAAACTTGGACAGGCTGAGCTTTTGTGTTGCCAGAAATTGTACCAATCTTGGTGCCATTTGAAGTATAGAAAGAAATATACTATTTTTTGTACTAACATTTCCTAGTGTTCAGTTCCCTCTTTGCTTTCTCTTTCTTCTTCAATCAACATTTAAATTTATTTTTATTATTATTATTATTATTTGATTTCTAAATAATAAATAACAATCATGGATCACATCACTTGATAATTTTAAATATAACATGATACAAAAATGATATAAAAAAAGACACAAAAACAATACAAATTAAAATTTTAACAAAAATTATGAATTTGATAAAAATATAAAAATATATTTTTTATTCATTTTATCTGCACAAATTTAATACGATAATTTTATATATTTTATATTCGATTTAATATGACACAATTGGATACAAATACATGAATTGTAGGTAATAAAAAGGCAAAATTGGAGATAAAATTTCAGCCCTTTTTTATTTTCCTTCCAACTCTGTCCTTTTTTTTCCTTTTTCCTTGGTGCAGCATGGATTTTCTGTTCATACAAAGCACAGGCTAAAATCATGGCTTACCCGATTATCTGTTAACGCTAAAACACATGAATCAACTACACTAGAAATGATCATGGAACATGTTATTAACTTCATATTTATATCAATTTGGTACAAAAACATGCTTCCGATTTAATAATCAGCTTTAAAACACACACACAAACACGGTTAATAGAAATGAAACTATGATACAAGTTAAAGAAGTGGTAAAAGGAAAACAGAGAAGCACAAAACGATATGTGATGGGCAAAATGAACCACTACAGTCTAAAAATTATTCAATCAATTGGGGTATGTCATGATTACAAATGATTTGCATTTACAGGAAAATGAATGAATAAATTGGTTAAAAGTATGGAAGCTGAAGAAGAAGAATGCAAAAAGACAGACTATCAAACACAGCAAGAGAAGGAGAAAAGCACTATTTTGTCAATCCTCAGATATTAGTCGTATTGTAGGAAAATTTTACAATGACTGATAATGGAATGTTGAGGTTATGACCTTGGCTTCCAAAAAGTCCAATTCTCCCAAAGCTGGCGTCAGAGTTGTTCATTGTTGCATTAAAGATTATAGTCAACACCTGCTTCTCTCCCATGCCAATAAAGAAGTGAGTTGGAGTGACCTTCACTGAAACCCCATAAGGAGCACTCCAACCCACTCTATATGTTTCTTTGCCAGCAATGTTAGTCACCGATCTTTCAACTGTTTTAGACTGGTTCAGTCTTGCAATGGTGATCGATGGTAGGTTCAGGTTAGCAGCACTAATTGTAGAATTATAGACCCAACAGTTTTGACCAGTGTAATTCAAGACCACAGGAGCGGAACCATTAATGCCACAAAGAAAGGACATATAATCATCATAAGCTGCAACAAGCATGTATATGAGGTTACAATGAGATGCACATGAATATTCATCTAAGAGTAGTGAGACCTTAAACATCCTTCTGTTAGCAATTTGATAATGAAAAATCATCTTTCTTGCAAAAGATGAAACATATACACCTAGTGCAGAATGGCTTATAAAAAGTTTTATATTCTAAAATTAGAATGACTTACTGGAATCCAAGATCAGACCCGGATCAAGAGCTGAAGTTGCATTCACAAAACCACTGCCCATGTCAAATGGTGTTGCTGGAGACTGGTTTAGATCAGGATTAGTATAAGCACGCTGGGCCATTATAGGGCCACCATTCTTGTCATAAAGAGAAGCAGTTGTAGAAAGTGCAGAAGCAATGGCTGCAGGACTGAAATAAGGAAACTTTTGCTTTATCAGTGCAGCAAGCCCAGCAATATGAGGAGCAGCCATGCTTGTTCCAGACATCATCGCAAAGCTTTCACCTAAGAGGTTAAGTTAATTGTTTAAGAACTTTGCAGCTTACATTGAATTGTAATTAAGTTATCTATTATTTCTTTGTCTAATATACCTTGGAATTCAACTGAGTCTGTGCCAAGAGAACTCCAGGCAGCCCATATCAAGTTTCCAGGAGCAACCAAGTTCGGTTTCATTATGTCCGCATCATCTAGAAAACTGTCTTCTGGATCTGGTCCTCTGGCAGAATAATACATAACCTTTGGAGCAGAAATGCTGTAGTTTGCTTTCAGTCCACCTGAAATGCTTGCAACTGCCCCAAATCTAACTATTTTCCTTGAAAGTCCATCTCTCACCAAAGAAGAATTGTAATATTGGAGTAAAATCTGTTTAGCATAATCATAATAAATTAGTAATTTCTCCTTTTGTGTGTGTGTGTATAAGAGAAAGAGAGAGAGAGCATACTCTGAATTCCAATAAAGGTCATAACTTATCAGATGTTTTAGAAAGAACTATATAATTTTCCCACTATATGACATTAAAAACAAAGAAACAAGACATTAAGGAATAACAAAAATAATTCACGTATGCCTTCATGAAAAAATATGCAGAATTGCACCTTGGAATCATCTGGGGATGGAATTATGATGCCAGGCATTTCCAATGGTGTGGGATTAAGCTGAAAACCAATTACAAAAGGATCCATGTAGAACACAACTCCAGCTGCACTAAGGTTTTTTGCAGTTTGTATGGCCTGCTTGATTGTGGAAAGTCCAAGCACAAATCGTATTGAATAGCTACAGATTAACAGGTTTCCTTGGATAAGTTCCTCATTGAAGTTACTGGAGTCTTGGCATTCGCCCACGTACATATCATCAGCAAGTGTTGTGTCATTGCATAGAGCATGAATTGCAGAAATCAGTGTATACATTTTATCTGTCTCTGTCCCCCCTGCTCCCCCCCCACCCCCCACCCAAAACAAAAAAAGAAAAGAAAAGAAAGTATGACGTATCCAATTTAGTAACAATAGAGGTAATTGTATGCATCAATTGTATAGATATAAAGTTTTGGTACATGAGGATCAAACTGCTAATTATAAATTTAAGGAGTGACAACAATCAGTCAATGAGAGAGATTCAATGCAGTCAACAATCAGGCATGTTAACTTTCAAGCTGATCTGATATCTGTGTCACATCAGTCAAGAACACTACAATTTACAGTATATATTTATCTAGTGAAATTTTTATGATATCAACAAAACAGTTTAAGATATTTTCAATTCATTTGGGATCTGGAATGCATTTTCCATATGATTAGGTTATAAATCTTTGACTTGTATTAACAAATATAAATTGTATAACAAGGAATGAAAAGGTGTAAACAAACTGTCAATTTGAACAGCTCAAAAATATTTCCCTAATTTCCTTTCTTCGGTTTCAATTTTGAAAGCAAACACTCTAAATAGCTTACCTTCTAATATTTCTCATTGTTTTATAGTTGTATCTTGCATTGCTCAAGCATGGATTTGTTGTAATCTTTATATTCAGGTTGTGTTTCTCCAACCATTAGCAATAGGTTTTAGGTTCTATATCTCGACAACTATTTCACATACTAATTAGTTGGATAAGGTTGGACCACAATTTTGCTCACTCAAATAGCAGACCCAGCTCATTCAAACTAAAATTTGGTTGAAAATTTTTGATCCAATACTTTTTTCTTTCTTTGCCAATTTGTTAAAGCATGCATAACAAATCAAAAACCTGTAATCCATCACATAATCTCAAATGGATAAAGAAGGCAATAGATTTGAAAGGTAAACTTACGTGCAAGTCCAACTCCAGGGATAGTTGCATTGTTTCCAAGGATAATAGAGTTAGCATATGCTCTGTTATGAGAGGCAGCACCAACAGTGAAGATCCATGGACTGAAAGAAGACATGCTCTTAGGTGATGGTCCGGTGTTGCCAGCAGCTTGCACAACAAAAATACCAGCCTTTACAGCTGATAGCAATGCCATGTCAATGGGATTGAAAAATGTTGCAATACCAGGTGGACGCCTGTTGGGAGTTATTGATAAGCTTATTATGTCAACCCCATCTTGAGCTGCCTGCAAATGTATGATGAACAGGAAACTGATTATAGACACCAAATCAATGGTTGCAAGGAAAGGAACAATGCCATCTCCATGCTTAATTCTTACAAATAAACAAATATATTTCCACATTAGTCAAAAGAAAATCTTGTCCTGGAAGATTTCTTATTTCAAATTGAAGTTATGTGGTCTAAAAAAAGGATACACGGTAACAAAACTAGCAATCATTTTTGCCAAGGGAATTCTCAATAACCAGAGGGTCTAAGAAAATTCTCATGTTTGCCTAGGGATTCATGCAATGCTATAACAATGCCATAGCCAGAAACTTGTTATGGCAATAGTGCTGGAGGAAGTTAAAATGTTAGGAAAATTATATTTTTCACCATAAAAAAGCAAATCCCTTGTATTATCTCTACCAAATATTACTTAAGCAAACTGTATATTAGCAGTTTTACAACATGAATTTTACCACTTTATTGCAAAAAATGTCCCTTAAAATCAATACAACATAGAGTGTTTAAATAGAAAGCTATTACAGTTATTTAAGTATTGAAATAAAAAAAATTTTGAATATTCATTAACCTCCAAAAAGTAGCTCCTGTTTAGTCGAAGGCCCAATAAGTCTTCAAATGTAACAAAAAGAAGAGAGAGAGAGAGAGAGAGAGAGAGAAAAAATAGGAAAGTGAAGTTACCAAGATGGATGAAGATTCAACACATTGGAAAACATGTAAATTACAGACAAAATTATAGTGGCACAAAAGGTAGTTGTTTTTATTGAACAAAAATATGGTGTAAAGAAGCAAAAACTGAATAAGAGAAACTTTCATTTATCCCCTTCATTCATGATAAATAATAACAAAAGGGCTTCTTTCAAAACGAAGCCACGTCAATTTGAGGCAAATGTTAAAAAAAGAGGCCCCTTACTATAACTCAGCAAAGCACTTAATAAGTTAATGCAAATATTATTCAGGTATAAATAAATATATATTTAACATTTATGTTTATGGTTCAATTATTATATTGCATATATCAAAACAAAACCAGCAACCACAACCAATTGTTTAGGATCCCGTCTTTACCCATAGGTAATAAAACAACCATAAACAACATATTTCAGTTATAACCTCCTGAGTCCTGTCAACCATTCCGATTAACATCCCTTGAGCAGACCACCTTAAACCCCTTAACCACCATGTTCTATCATGGTTAATCTGAACTTCTATTTGTTTTGACGGTAAAACTTAAGGTGCCATTGCCAAGGTTAATACCTTAGTTTTCAAAGCCACAACAACTAATTTCAACAAATCCTCTATGCTTATGGAAAAGGGAAAAAAGGCTCACGCATACTTTCACTAGTATTCTTATTACAATCATTGGAATGTTGAATACCATTTGAGTATTTAGTATTATATGTATGCATAGCTAACTTGAATAACCTAGCAATGGAACCAATAACCCAAAAGAAATTTAGTTGCCATTTGGCAATCCAATTTTTTGTTTTATGTTTTCTATTTTTAAAATTTTTGTTTTAAAAATAGTTGAATGCAAAGAAATTTTTGCAAAATTTTAGGTAAAAAAAGGCTATGTGGTTGAAGGCTTGAAGCACAAGAGTAGAGATTAAATTTTAAGTTTTATCATTTTTGTTCCCCAAAAGAAATCCCTCTAAATTTTCATTTTCAAATTAAAAAGGGTTCATGCACGAGTATTTTACACCTAACAGAACCTAAATACAGGAAATGTGTTTCAAAATTAAGACAAACTTTCCCATTTCCATCTATTTGGGAAACTTTGCTTTTGTTTTTGGTTTTTGGAAATAAAGGCACCTTACAAAAACATGTCTTCTATAGTCATTTCAAAGAAAAGAATTGCCAAATGACCCTTAGGTAACTTGGGATAAATGAGAATATCTAATATTGAGGAAATAAATGTTAATCAGAATAATAGTTGAGTTCAAATTATTTTAGGTTCCCCACTAACAAGGCACCATATTGCTTTTTTTTTTAAATGATAGTGGATTGAAAATAGCCCTTTTAGTTCTTTTATTCTAATAAAAGAGCAGATATGCTCCTTTCAATACAACAACTCCTATGTTACACCTATAAAAGAGAAAGATCATCATATATAAGGCTGCAATGTAACAGATTGCGGAAACCCTATTAGTTTATTAGAGGTTGAAGCTGAAAATGAGTTTAAAAAGAAAAAAAATACCCATTCATGATTGCTGACCATATCTGGAGGTTGCATGTATTTTTTTGATCAGGTTTTTGGAAGCGGGAAGAAATGTACAGAACAATTTTTTGAATGCCTCTTCTTACTTTTTTGTTTCCTTTTTGTGACTTAAAATTCACAAGTTCAAGTAAAAAAAAAAAGCCTCATCAAAAGGCAGGGATTTGGCTGCATCTAACTCTCCCCAAGCCCCACAAAGCAAGAGCCTAGTCCAATGGACCTCCAAATTTATAGATTTTTAGTTATATTAATTAAGTAAAATTATCAACTGGAATACCGTTACAGAAATGTGATGCTGCAATTCATAAATGTCTGATTCAAATATAATTTAAACTCCCATCTCTCAATAACCAAAGACCAAGTTCTATTAATGTAAGACGATAATTGATTGGCCTTACTTAGTTTCAGATGGGGATCTCAATTGAAAGGGAACGGGATTATGTTTAACCGAGTTCAATAATTGTGACTTCCCTAGATGAGGGAGTTGGGTTCTTCATGATTTTGGTGGAAGTAGAAGGAGAAAAGGAGAAACAAAACCAAGTGCTCTTCTCTTGGTTGTTTCAGATGAGAGATACGAGTACAAAACTAACATGAAAAAGTCCAGTTGCCAGAAAGCCTTAAATAGAGCTTAAACACTACCTATTGATGTAGTTTTTGACATTTGGCAAAGTCCTGATTAAGGCTCATCTTTCCTTAGAGAAGGTGAGCTGAAAGATTCTGATTATTTTAAAAGGTAAATTTTAAAAGAAAAAAAAAAAGAGGGGGAGCATTAGTGAGCAAAACTTATGCAGGCTACCACTCAACACTTTCCCACTAGTTATAATATTTCTACCGAAACTTTTTTTCCCTCAGAATGTAATATTTAGAGTTCCAAAATAATCAGGGTCCATGGCTCCCAAGGCAAAGCACTTTGCAACTTTGGTTGGTCCAAAGAAGTGAGGGAAGCCTCGATTTTTACTCTTGCCAATAAGTTAGAAGACAGCACCTGGGTAAGTTATTGCCTTGCATGCAGTCATGCGACATGAATTTATTTGAGGAATGGCAACCCAAACTACGACATACCTGGTCTATGGCAGCAACTACATCAGCAGCAAATCCTCCAAAGCTCTTATATAAAGCCTTGTAAACAGCAATACTGGAAAATACGACCACACATTAACATAATCAAATAGAAATGAGTGTCTGTATGGAAAGAGTACATATTATCATATGAATTATATATATGCACGTAGATTTATCTGCATCTGTTGCACATATGCAAGTTAAAATATGCGACATCGTACATGCTAATAGAAACAGGTGTCTATGCATAATAGCATATCTGCATGTACCGGTACATATATTTATACATTTACAGACACACACACAGTAAAATACAGGCATAATTAATAAAGCCAAACAGATAGGTTATTGAGCTTGTTAGCCGTATGTGTATATATCTTTATGTTCACAAAACCACAAGAATGCCCATGCACACACAATAAATATATATATATATATATATGGCCAGAATATGAGCTTCTTACAGATTAATATACCATTTCTTATTCTCTTCCCTACAAATTCTTTGGTAGTTAAGAGTCCTAATGAGAAGTGAGGTTTGACAAATTAACTGTTTTCAGACAAACAATTATATCTATTTTTTAGCATTCCTTAGTCACATAAACTAGAAGAGATATGACTATTAGAAAGACTCAGATATGAGTTAAAGCAGACAAAAAAGAGAGTCCAATGCACCATATAGCAAAATCTGGCTCAGAAAATTCTGCTGGAATCATGTCCAAGACTCATCAGCCAAACTGAATGCATGGTCATAGTGAAATGACAAGGGAATTTATTCAATTTGTTAAATAATAGTTCTATGACAACTGCAAATGAGTCATACTCCGCATGTAACTTTCTAAAAACCTGCACCAAGCCCACAGAAACGAGGAAGCCTTCACAAGATAAAGGGCTACTTTTAACATAACCCTTGCTGAAAATATCAATATGCTCCCAATATAACTATCATTTGCAGACATGAGGACTAAGCCAAATACTTGGGTGGGGGATGCATCAGCAATGAATGTGAAAAAAGTATATTATTAATTTCATTTCTCTTCCACATTCATTTTTTATAACTTTTTTAACATCTTTAAGAATTACATGTCAGTTGTCACACAAACCTCCTGCAAAAAACTTACTACTCGGCATAGGTCAAAAATCACCCCATTATGCAATTTATAGAACAGCTACCCTTGCATTTGGTGCATGAGGCATGCCGCTTAAAAATGTCAAAATAAAAGGTTGATGTTGCGCCAGAAACTTGAGTGGAAGGGCCAAAAGTTTAATGTGAGATATAAATATACTGAATTAATTTCACTTTTCTTCAACATTCCAAATTGTTATTGATCTTTGCTTTATTTTTTAACCATTTTTAACAGTCACATGTCAGTTGTCACACAGGTATCTGCATAAAACTTTCTCCTCACCATAGGTCTAAATCATCCTGTAATGCAATATAGAACAGACACCTTTGCATTTGGTGCATGAGGCATGCCACTTGAAAATATCAAAATAGAAGGTTGGCTGTGCCAGATACTTGGGTGTAAGGCAGCACCAAAAGTTTAATATAAAATATAAATATACATTAACAGATCTCATCATGCTAGGCCCAATACCAGCAATCCAAACAAACATTCCTACCACGTGGACAAACACATAAGGGGCAACAAACATCAAGAATAACAAGCAACATAACTTAACTGGACTCTAATCCATGTCGGAGAGAATCAATAGCAGAAAACTAGAGAACTACCAATGTGGTAGTCTCCTACGGATTTGTATTAAACTATTAAACACAGGCAAACTAAGGAACTTGACGTTGCCCTTAGGCTAACTACCTCTTGGCCAAACACTAACTAGCTAATAATATCATCACCACTTGTAGGATAATAACTATCTTTTTGTTCATTTGTCTTCTTTCATAATAATCAAAGGCTATTTGAATCTCTAAGATAAGACGAAACAGGAGGCTCATTTCACAAAGTTACATAAGACTTCAACTTCAGATATTTCTCATTTACCATTTTAAGTACCACAAGTACCTTATACATCCTCATAGTAGTAGGATTATATCTATATACTTTTCGTTCACCCTTTTTAATAATAACCTAAGCTTAGTTTACCCTATAAAGATTGCTATTTAAGAGAAAGAGGTGGCCCATTTGACAAAATTATATGAGACTCGAACTTCAGAGATTTTTTACATAAGACCCTTGACCACTTAAATTTGAACATTTTCCTTAACATATTCAACACCTAAGAAAACCTCACTCGATTAAGAATTTCACAACTAAAAGTTTAACAGATTTAAACGTGACATGGTAGAAATAGATAATGCTCTTAAAACTGCTTCCACATAATTTGTAACTATCAAAATGTCTATGACCCTAGGCACAAATCTGATAGTGCTGGCCATTCCATAATGCAAACAGTTTTGGAGAAGTGTGTTGCCTGCAACTTTCTCTTATGGCTGTTGAATGTAAACATCTTAAATCATAGTCATTCAGGATAATAGTTAAAACTTCCAAGATATTCAAAGAGGGAAATGAGACTGAAGAGTGCAAAATTACACAGCCTCAAACTGCCTTAGCACAGAGCAATACACACAAGGGCAAGAAAGCATTTAACAACCATTTCAAGGTTTTCCTGGATTGTAAGAAGAAAAGATTTTCAGATTCTCAGAGAGTTAACAGCATCTTGAAATAAGTGTAGGATTCAATATTTGCTGTGATAAGGGTTTATGCTTACAGGGAGCTCTGGATTAGAAAGATACCAGAAAGAACTAGAAGTTAGATTTCTTCACGCTTAAGATGCAGATATACATATGCTCTAGACTAGTCTCATCCTGGAGAGAATTCTTAACTATAATGCTCAATAGCAAGAATCAAGGCGCCTTTGTATAAGTTGTGTGCATAAAACCTTTTTCTTTTCCTAATTGCCACTAGAAGTCATTCTATCAGCTAGTACTTTAGTTTGGTTTAGCATTGGTTAGGATGAAAGTTCAAGATGATAAGCTTTGAGCTACATTTGTTTCTGCAAAGAAGTTTCATAGATATAAAGAGAATAGTAACTAAGATTCAGTTTCAGAAACTTACTGTGAACGGGGAGCCATCCCACTAGCATTTCCGAAGTGGTGCCCTGCTACCACCACTGGAATCCCATGGTTTCCTGCAGCAACAGAAGCTGTGTGCCTGCATTAATATTATTTTCATTAGCAACATTAGAAGATTGAGTCAAGACCAATAAAATCAGGTCACCTCGTAAACAGGTGACCAGAATTATTGCAGATCATTCACCATTGACAATTTTGTGGTGTTTTTCAATAACATAAGCCCACATTTCGAACATCTAGTGAAAAGAAGGTTGTCTATAGTATTCAACAATTATTCAAGAAATTTGACAATCATCTATGAGATTTCAACATTGAGCAATTTGCTTTACAGTATTATATTTTGGAAACAACAAAGAGACTTTATTGCCTCGGAAAAGACAATATGACATTTTTTAAAACCAATGGCACTAAGAAGACAACGTGTGCAAAGTACTACCCTTAAATATCTAGGAAGAAAACAAAAGAGAAACAAATGTCACTATAACACAAATATAGGCTCGTGGGATTACTATCAGCATTGTCCACATGGGAGTAAGGAGCAAAGAAAATCAGGTTTGACCACAGGATACATTCAAAGTTAGCTCCTCCAACACAAAAGAGAAGGATGGTCAAACATGTTTATCAGTAGCATATAGAGCCTACTATGTCTTGAGGCATTGGAGAGAATGTCAGGGAATCACGAGCACAACCACAAGAAACCTCATTAAAAGAGTCAATCTGAAATGTGAGTGCTTGAAAGTTAGAATCAAAAGGGGAAAAAAAAAAAGTAAACTAGCATTATTAAAGTAAAACAGCCATTCAACAAATTCTTTTCTAACTTTTTTCTAATTACTTTCATAATAGCAATCTTTGGCATGGCTGTAAGAAGAATCATTATTTATTCAGATCTATATTTCTAAAATAAATTTTCTCTTAAGTCCATCCCAATGTTAACTTTCTATCTAAGATAAGTAGTTAAACCTTTTACTTATCTCCCTTGCAATCTAAAAGCAATTTGCATTACTCACAAAAGAAAAAAGAACTCGAAGTAATACTAACTCAACAATGATCCATAAAAAATGCAAAATATTCACTCACGTGCCATGGCCATCACCGTCAAATGGTGATGCATAGTCCTGAGACGAATTAAATATTCCTCTTGTTATAGCAGATGCTGCAAAATGGCGTGCTCCAACAAGCTTCCTATTGCAAGAGCCGGAAGGAAAGTCCCGAGTCACCTCACAAATGCCAGAAAAATGGGCTGGAACTGGGTATGAATGCTCTGATACATCATCAGCAAAGCTGGGATGAGTTGGATCAATACCAGTATCAACAAACCCAATTACAATTCCCTCTCCAGCAGTTTCATATCCACCTTCCAAGGACCATGCCCCCTTTGGTAGACCCAAGAACTGTGGAGTATAGGTGGTTGCAGTTCTAACAGAGAAATCCAATACAACATTTGCAACTTCTCCTCTCCTTGAAAGCTTGTCCGCCTTTGAAATAGCAGAATACAACTAATTAAGAGCATTCTTCCTATATTATAAGAAAATTTTCAAAAAAGAAATTAAAAGTTTCTGCGCATTTGAGACACTAACAGCCTAAATGATATGCAAAACTACACAAAAGCCAAAAGAGTAGAAGTCAAACGTAGTTTATGTATTTAGAAAGTATAAATAAAATATTATACTGTAATGATATAAAATCAAAAACGCATTTAGCAGCACAATGATGATGATAACATGACAAAATGATGGATAATTATGAGGAAAGTTTATTGATGTCTGATGATATACCTGTTCAGAGGTGACAAGCACAGCAAAGCCATTAATCAAGTAGTGGTAACTATACAACTTCAGATATTTCTCCCCCCTCAAGGCTATCCTTAACAAAGAATCATGAACTCGAGAAATATAGGAACTAGACATTGAATGAGATCTTGAATTATTCCTAAATATAGAAAGAATACATTCCAAAGAAAGAATTAGTCAACTCTTTAAACTTTACATCAAACAACATAAAAAGGCTTCAAGAAGAACCAAGAGCTACATGGGACATTAGAGAAGTTAAAAAAGGGGACACCAAAAACAATAATAAAAAATTAGCAACCTATGGACAAATTATTGGATATTTATGAATGTCAAGCGTCAACATGGTGAAGCTGAAGCCTTCCCCCATTTTTTTTTTCAGAGAATGTATGTCTGAAAAAGAAATTTTCAAGTACAAATAATAGTCATGAGAGAGGGAAGGTTCCATTTAAACCAAAAGGTATGGAAAATTTTTTCTTTTGCTACTGATAATATGACCCAAAAGTACAAAATTTTGGTATGGGAAAACTAAAGACACTGCATACGTAGCTTTGACAATTCCCCAACAGCCAATTCCACCTTAAGCCCCACAGAAAGAACAGGAGGCCCAATTATTGTTTAAAGAATATTTAAAAATCAACACTCCAGAACAAAAGTTAGGACCCAGATTTACAGTAAATAATTGTTAAAACACCAAGTACCAGAATACAAACAAAAGAATAAATCACAGTTATTTTCAGAAGAAACAAAAAAGTTGCTGGCAACAACGGCTTTGTTCTACTGACTGAAGGGTAAGATTTCATGCCTTGGTTTGTTAAGCCTGTTTAATCTCCCTGAAGTAGAAGCATGATTGAACCCATGATGACTCTGCCTTGTTAGTTCTTCCTCAAAGTAATGAGCAGCAGGAGATTGCTTAAGAGTGACAATGTACACAGCTGTACTTGTATCTGAATCCGAATCCTCCTGACTCAGAGTGTTCACAAACAACCCAAAACAAAGTGGCAGCAGTAAACACACCCAACAAATGTTCCCCATCATTTCTGAAAACAAAACCCAGATTTAAACCAAGCAGACCTTCACTATGCAACAAGAAGCAGAAAGGTCAGTAACCCAAGAACAAGAGGGTCATTTGTGCGGCGGTGGGTGGGCACTAGTTGGGTAAGGAAGGCTTTGTAGTGGAGAAGAAGAGTGAATAAAAGCTACCCTTTTTGAGGAATGTGGTGGGAAGCCATTAATTAAGGAAAAGCAGTGAGTTCCATGTAAGGGTAGTGGAATGAGTGAGTCTGACAGAGCTCTTTTCCTTGTTTTGTATTGAGAAAGAAAAAGAAGGGCTTTGTTTTTGAAGGCCTTTTGAGCTTTGAGGGAGAGATAGTGGAATTATGTTATAAAAATAACATAAGAAGGGATTGGAGTACTGAGAGAATCTGTAACTTTTCTCGGGTGCCGTGCTTTTTCGTTTTTTCGAACGTTTTATTATTATTATTAGATTACAAAAAATATGAACGTTTGTCTTCCTTTGTTTTTCTAAATTTTCGACTCTGCCTTGGGCTTTTTCCTGTCTTTTACTGTTAAATTTTTTTTTTTTTAATTTCATTCTCAGTTCTCTCCTTTTTTTAATCAAACATGTATTAAAAAAATTACTACTATTATGCTGATTCACAGTAACTAAAATTTGACCAATTGACAGCGTCGGCTAAATTGTCATTTGGTCAAATTTCATCCACATTCTCTTAGTTTTTATTTTGATTTCACTTTAATACTTAACTTTTTAATTGTTTTATTGAAGTATTTAATTTTAAAATTATTTAATTTTGATTCTTTTATCAAATAATTTTGTTACCATTCAAGCAATTTTTATGTTCTAACTTATCCTTAGCAATTAGCATGCCATGTTAACATATTTCGCAATTGTTAATGAAAAATGTATGGAAATAATGATAAGCATCATCGATGATAAAAATAAGATCGTAGACCAACTATGCAATATTAGTCTTGAAAATTTTGGATTGTGAGCCAATCTGTCATCCTCTAGGACCATGCATCATCCATACAAGATTTATTACGTCCCAGAATCTATTCTAAGTTTTAAAATTTTTTTAAAATATAATTAAAATAATTAATATTTAATATCATAAATAAAAAATAATCACTTAATATAAATTTATGAATTCACATTAAAAAAATTATTTAATACACTAACAATTAAATTTTTTAACTTTATAAATGATGTTAAGATGATGACATATATTTTATTTTTTTAATTTATTTTTAAAAATATATAAGAGACATGTATTATCATCTTAATTTTATTTGTAAAATTAAAAAATTTTACTGTTAGTGTATCAAATGATTATCCCATTCACATTATTACAATTCATATCAAAATTAAAATTTACAAAGCACAAACCACAAATACCCACATGATTATAAAGAAAAAATCTTCAAGCTAAAATATTATAATGTGCATTGTTTTCACCTGCAATAAGAAAAGATAAATTAATAAAAAAGCAATAGGATTCAATTTTTAAATAATAAGATCATTAAAATGATTATATTTATTTGAACTCTAATTATCAAATTTATATTTCAAATAAATATTATCTTTATCACTTATTATATCCATTTTAAATTTTAAAAAATTAATTTAAAAATTATCTTTTTAATCTTAATTGCCATTAAAGAATTCATTTGCAAATTTAAGACTACAAATGTAATGTGTTATACATCATTTTTTTATTTTTCAATAAAATTTTTCAAGGTATATTCTATTACTTTTTTTTTTATAACTTTTTTTCAAGACATATTTTATTATTATTATAGTTTTATTCTTATGAAAAATAATATTTTTTAATTTATTTTTTCTTCTTTCACATATTTTCTAACATTTTTCATATTTTGTATAATAATTTAATTAAAAATACTAAAGTGAAATTATGTTAATACATTTTTATTATTTAATTAATTATTAAGTAATATGTATTTTTATTTTTTAAAGAAATACATAATTTATTTTTATTTGATGTAATTTTACAGGTATCTAAATATTATTATAAACAAAAATATTAAAAATATATATAATATTTTTTTTTGCTGTTTTCCTAAAGTTTATTTTTAATAACAAGTAAATATATAAATTTTATATATACTATGAGTTTTAAATATTTAAATATAATTTTGAAAATAGACTAATATATATATTTTATATTAAATAAATAAAATTATTTCGTACATCGGACTAATTATAATATAATGATTTTATATTTTTATATGTATTTAGAATTTACATGCTTACATCAATTTAAATAGTGGTCCAATGATCCGATCTTTTGATCCAAAATGGTGTGTGCAACTACTTAGAATTGTGGATTACTCTAATAGTGTCGATTGGATTTAAAAAATTAAAATCATAAATCACCTATTAATCTCTACACCACCTTAAAATCAAATCAAAAACCATTGTTTTAGAGCAATTCACGAGTGATCTTAGATCATTACTCACCTTTATAACAAAAAATATCAATATAAAATTATTTTAAAAGATCAAAAATCCAAAAGGAACAATCAAGAAATTAAGAACTTAAGTAAAAAATAAATTAAAAAAACACTTATGAAATTTATTCCCGAGAGTAATTAATTTTACGTAACATGTTAAATCTTGATTTATGATCAAACTTACAAATGATAGGTTATGAATGATTAAAATAATAATTTTTGCATATTAAGATATAAACCAATATGATCATTTAATCACCTTTTGAAATACTTGTATAATGATTAGGGATTTTAAGTTATATTTTTTTATAAACTTGTGAGGTTTACAAATCATATACGTTTATTGTACACGTCCAAATAAAACTAGGCATTCTTTAAACCTGCTCATAGCTAGTGTTTTTTTTTTAATAAAAATTTTAAATAGTGTCAAAAAAATAAAATAATTGAATTAACTTTGTTAAAATATAATTATATATTACAATTGAATGGTACTTACATTTTTTTATATATAGATAATATTATGATATAAATAATACATTAATATTTATAAGTTATTTGATTTCAATTTAGATAAAATTTGAATTTAGCTCAATTATTATCAAATCGAGTTTGAGCTCCAACTCAAACAGTTCGATTTATTGAATAAGTCGAATTTGAGTATTTTAATTTGAATAATTTACGAATTTAATATAACTTTTAAATTTTAATATATTTATATTATTTTAATTAAAAAATTATTGTTTTACTCTTATATATATTAATTCGAGTTCAAATACAAATTCAAACACATAATTGAGTTTGAAATTAAATGTGAGAATCAAACTCGAAATTAAATACGAGAATCGAGTTCATTTTATTAAACGAGCCTAATCAAACGAGTTTGAGTAATTTTATTTTTATTTTGAGTTGAGCTTAAACTTAAAAATTAAAACTCAATCAAACTCAAATTAAGTTTCAAATAGTAAATTTTTAATTAAACTCGAATTTGAATTTATCACTGTATCGATTTAATTTGACTTGATTATATTTTTAAGTAATACGTAATTAAAAAATTAAATTGTTATAAAATATAGTTATAAAAACATTTATTATGATGGTATTTAGGAAAAGATTATATAATTGACACTCAATAAATTTTTGAATGTGTTAAATAATGATATTATTTTTAATAATAATTTTGAAAAAATTACAAAAAATACTAATAGTAATCTTTACAAGAAATTTATTTTTATCTATAAAATTATTTTGAAAAATAAAATCCTTTGATAATAAAAAAATAATTTTTTTTGGTTGTTTGCCCTTTTTTTTTCTTTTAATTCCTGAATTGACAAGAGAGCAATCATTTAGCATGCCAACCCTAAAAATTAGGGAATCTGATCGAAGCTTTAAAGAGGAAAGAAACAATAATTTGATGGGTAGGTTTTGTCGCTGAAAAAATAAGTAAAGAAACGAGGAGAGAAAATGTTGGCCACCAACAAAAAGAAAAGAAAAAAAAAAAAAAGAAAAGTCAAATCAAATGGGGGCGAGGCATGAATGTGGCATGAAAACGATGGGCATGCCATGGGTCACCACCCACTCAACGCATTTTCCTTGTGCTGTGTCCATTTCTTCCTTTCCTTTCCAACGTTCCAATTTTGTTAGCCCCTTTGTCTTTTACTTTAACCCGTGATCATCATAACGGAAAAAATAATATATATTGAGAGAGAGAAAGTTTTTGTTGGAGTGCGACGATGGGGTTGTCTTCAATCTTTATCTTTAAAGCAACAAAAGTTGCTGCATGCTGCTACATGTTTTATTAGGAATCTAATGTTTCAACTATCATGGATGTCTTCCCATCTCTTTATATACTCGCATCCAATTCATAAAATTAAAAATTTATTTTAATATAAATTAAATGTTAAAAATTTCTTTGGATATAACAAAAATATAAAAATTTATTTAAACAAAATAATAAAATTTAAAAATTTTTAATTATATTAACTTAAAAAATAAATTATTATTGCTAGAAATCAAATTTCGATTTTGAATTATATATGAATTGATTTAAATATATATAAATCGATAAAAATATACGAATTTAAATAAATTATTTGTTGAGATTATTATATTAAGGATTAATTTAATATTGTACTTGTAATTGAAATAAATTTGAGTTAAGGAAATGTGTTTAAAAAAATATGATGAGATAATAAAACTCAATTAATAATTATAAATAGTTGGGATAGTCTTATGAGCTTATTCAATGTAAAATATCAGTCGTTGTACAACATTAATTTTTTGTTTCACAGTCAAACGGCTCCCATAAATGGTATTGACTTTTGAGGTAATAAACTATAAATTCATGAATGTTTATTTCTTATAGTTAGTTGGCCTATCGGCAATTTTACCATTCCGGATCATTCGTTCAAAATTTATTTATTTATTTTTTAATTTGATTTAGGTTATTGATATAAAATCGGTTGAAAATTTATAAATATTAAAATTTAAATTTTAAATTTATTAGGTATCATTTTAAAAGTTATAATTTAAGCCATATTTTTTTGTTGGCTTATTTTTTATTAATATTTTTTTTCTTCTCTCAAGCATCAATCGAATTTATTAATATAGATTCAATTTTTTTTAAAAATTTTTGACCAAAACATGAAAAGAAAAAGGAAATTGATATCATAGATTATATAAAACATATGAAAAATGTTTGGTTAGTTATGATGTAAAGCTTTATGGAAAGAATAAAGGGAGGGGATATGATAATGTTTAGTGAAAAGCAACGGGCGAAAGCATGATAGCACCATTATCCAATGTTGGGACCATTTATGAATATATTATATAGTCGTTGAGACTCGAAAGTTGATAGCATCATATTTTCGGTGTCAAAAGAGGCTGATTCCCATTATCATGATCATCACCACCACTTTCTCTTTCATTCCATTATCCATGTGCGTGCCTTTCTAATCTGTTGACCCTTTTTAACATAACTAGCATTGCCCGGCCCTTTGAACCGGTTGTAGCCAAGGGTTGCTTGTTGTCACGGGCCTTTGATGAAATTGTTTGTACCAAATGTTGGCCTGATGGGTCTTGGAACCTACTGGGCATTATCCAGCACTGTACCAAATGGGCTATGCGGAGCTCAACCTAAGCAGTAATAGGAGATCACACATTATTGAATGGGCTAAATGCATATTGGTCCCTGAACTTTATACTTTCTATCACATTGATACCTAAAGAATTAAAAGAATCACATTGAACATTTTCAATAGGAAGGGATTATCCATATTGTTGGTTTGGTGCATTCTAAAGGTGTATTATCCATAGGATAAAATAGACTTTCTTTTAGAGTGTAAGTCAGTTGTCAATTAAGGATAATTTTATTATTTTGATTAAATTAATATGTTTGATTAATTTAAAATTTTAAATTTTACGTTAGTTTGATTATTTCAATTAATCATTATTTGATACATTAAAATACTAATTTATCACTCTCAATAAAATTGTTAATTATCAATTTAGCTTGAGCCTACATGTCATTTTATAATCCTCTTGTATCGAGCTTGAGCCATTTAGACCTAAAGTATCCCATTACATAAGTATAAGTATCCATTTCTAAGTATCTCTTAACTAAGTGCAACTCTAGCTTCCGTATTTTCCGTCTACATTTTTTTCTTCTTCCTACTTATTGATGGAGCACTTACTTAAGTTTAAAGTACAAGTATCAAAACAATTTTCAAGCTTTGCCTTTTGACTTATCACCCTTTCTTATACTTTCAAAATTCTATCCCATGCAAACAATTGGACACCATTAAATATCAACAAAAAAAATAGGTCCTAACTTAGATTCATAATTCCTCCAACATTTCAAAAATATCCAAATAAGGCCATGTGAAATAGTATCTTTCATGGAGAAAAGCAATTACATTAAATAAGTGAAAAAGTAGGTTAAAAGAAAAACTAAATCTACTTATATGGATTAAAAAATAAATAAATCCAAATATCCAACAAAATATATATATAAAAAAAAAAGAATCCACAAATTTTCTAGTAAAAGGTTATTCATAACTATACTAGTTAACTTTTCATTTCAATTATTGCTAATTTTGTTTGGGACATCTAAAAATAAAAGAGACATATACCAATATTTTGTATAAGTATTAAGTTGTTTTAGGGATGTTCTTTGTCTCGTTAACCTCAATAGCCATGGTGACAATGGGCAATTAAAAGTCATTGGCTTGTCACTTCTTTTATATTTGATGCCAATAACAGAAACATAAAATTATAAGGCAAAATATTCCTTCCATTAAATATAAAATCATATATATTTTTCTAATTATGGAATTTTTTATAAAAAATTCCATAATTTTTTATTTTAAATTTTTATTGGAGAGAGTCTAAGGCAAAGGAAAAAAAAAAGAGGTGCATCCATTTGAAACCAGAAGCATTGAGATAAGAAAGAAAAGAATGGCATCAGCTTCAGCAGCAATTCTTCCTTATTTCCCTTTAACTTTGAAGCCCAATCCGAGACTGTTTACAAGGGAAAGGAAAACCAACTTTCAACCATCAACTGCAACTGCTTGCTCCCTTTCAGAGGCTTCCCCTCTGTTCCGAGCAGCCAAGCTCACTGTACGCTTCATTCATTCTCTTCTTTTTTCTTTCACTTGCATTTCCCTTTTAACATAACTTGCATAACTGGTAATGCTAGGTTGATTCGTTTGTAAAAAGTGGAATGGTTATTGGACTGGGGTCTGGTCAAACTTCAGCCATGGCCATTCAGTATTTGGGTCAGCAACTTCGTGCACGTGCATTCAAACACATTGTAGGGATACCCACGTGAGTTTTCATTTTCTCATCTCACCTCACTGATGGGTTTTCTCTTTTCTCTTCTCTTTACTGTTCTCTCAAAAGGCTCCATGAGATATTGTGCTACTCTTCTTTTCTATTTTCATCGTTTGGTGATTCTCTATGTTCTCACTTGGCCTTGATAATTAGTATCATCGGCTTTTCTGCTCTAATCGTATTTAATTTCGTTTTCAAGAGAACCAAATTTGTATTGCTTGCTCCTCTACTGTTGCAACTACACTCGGTGATTCGTGTATTTGTATCTGTAAAATATTAAAATTCATGTATTAATATTGTACTTTACACGAAAATTACATGTCATAATTCGTGTCCATATGAAAACATGAAATAAATTTTTTTGGTTTTATTAAACCTATATATAGTTATTGCTAAAATGTTAAGCGGTATCACTTTGGTGTCCTCTTTTCGTATCATGTTTGTGTCATGTCACCATGTTGTGTTTTAGATTATCAAGTCTAGTTGCAGCCTCTTTTTTGGTTTGTTATTTGTTAATACGTGTAAGTTGCTCTGGATTTGTGCAGGTCTGAAGTGAGTGCAAGTGAGGCAGCAAAGGCAGGAATTCCATTAGGAGAGTTTGAAAACAGTTCTCAAGTGGGTCATTACTCAACTGATGAATTTACATTAATTGGGTTTTGACTGTTGCTTTTTTTAGTTCTGCTTGAATGCTTTAATTTTGTTGAACCAACAAAAACCCTTGATCAAGCATTTTCTTGTGAATTTATTCAAGCAAAATCTGCACTAGACTGCAAAGTTTCTTCGTTGTTGCTGGATCACTAGGCATTTACAAGTTCAAAAGGAAATAACAAATTGCCATTAGGAACTACCGTAAGATTATTTTTTTCATAACTTCTATAAATTTGCCTCCAGCCTTTAGACTTTCATGGTTCTGAATTCAATAATAGCATGATATGCTTCTAAGTTCAAACTGTAATATGATAAGACAAAGAGTTGTTTTTTGCAGATTGATTTTGCATTTGATGATGTTGACATAATAGAGGAAAGAACACTAATTTCAGTCATTGGACGCCGAAGATTTCAAGGTGAGGAGTCCATAATCCAAGAGAAGGTGAGTCAAGTTTTATTGTCTGTCCTATTTCCATGGCTCTCTAGGCAGAGCCCTAGTGTGGAAGTTTATCCGAAGACATGTAAGAACTCATGATTTTTGATAGAATTATTGCTCTGAATTTATACAATCTAAAATTAATTGAATTCTATTTCAGTTACTTCACTCTGAAACACCTACTGCTAACTTTCACTTGCAGTTGGTACTAAGCATGGCTGATCAGCTTGTATTCATGGTTACAGAAAATCAGTATAAATGTGGTCTGGAGGGTTCTATTCCTGTTCTAGTTGAATCAGTAAGTAAATAAATTCATCTCCTTGCTTCTGTTGAAAATATGTGAAACCACTCTAATAAACCAAGGAAGGAAGAAAAGGATGAACAGATTAACATTTGTATATTTTTCAGCTCAACTGGATGGACACTGCTGAAAAGATTGATGACCTATTTTTAGGTGATGCAGAGGTATGATATATATATATATATATATATATGTTCATGTGGCTTAGTTCCTTGTAAGTACAATATATATATATATATATATGTATATGTTCATGTGGCTTAGTTCTTTGTAAGTACAAGCTACTTTGTTTTTCCTGATCCATGAGGTTTATGCAACTCATCTTCTACCATTTGCTTTGTACTTAATGTGGTTTTGTTATTTTCCTTCGCCAAAAGAAAGAATAGTTCTAAAGACCATGAGAATCTGATGTTCATGAAGAAATTTTGTTATCTCTAAGTTGATTGATATTAGATGCTGGGAAGGATATGCAAGCCTGCTCAATAAGTATAAATGTTCTCAAAATTGTTTATCTTGCTTAAGGTTTTTTCTTTTGTTTAAGAATTGACTTTTTGGAGGCTAGTTCAGATCATGACGGGATTAAGAGGGCTTAGAAGTCATTCACATTCTTGAGTCAGCTTTACTTGGGACTTCCTTTGACCTAGTGATTAAGGATTATTTGCTACAGTTATAGATACACTGTAGTAAGCACGGGCTCCTGAGTCTTTTTTATATTCTATTTTGTGCTGTATGGTAGGTTCTAATGGTCCAAGTTTCTAGGTTAAAGAGATGACGAGTATATATTCATCTTTGTTGTCATTAGTCCTGCTTTCCTGTTTCTGGAAAGGTTTGTATCAAGAATATGATTAATTAGGCAGCCCTCAGCTTTATTCTGTAGGATATCTTTCTATTTTTTCTAATATTTTTTTTGCTTATTTTCCTTGAAAGTATCAGATTGTCATAGACAATATGTTCTTTAATCTGGCATCCTAAGTTTTGCCCTCATTAGAATTTTAAACCTTTCAGAGAACATTCATAATACTGTAACAGTGATAAATTCAAGATCTTTCATCAATAGAGCATCCTATTCCCAATCATTAGCCTCAGTAAAAGAAACAAAATAAAATTTTTTAAAACTATCATCCAATGGCCTTTTAAAATTTTTCCTAATACATACTACTTGCTAGTGTACTACATACTACTTTCTAGTGTACTAAGTAGTTTCCTTAGCATTGTGCTTTTATAATTGTAATTAGGATGCAGGATATCTAATGAGCTATTCATTTGGTAAATTTTATTAAACTGTAAGTCCTTTTCTACTCTAATGATTTGCTTCCTTTGCTTTGTGAAGGTATGGAGGAGACCAACAATAGGACAAGCAGATCCACTTGGAGGTGACTTTCCATTAGTCACTAGAGAAGGTCATAATATTCTTGATGTCATCTTTACATCTCCTATAGCCAGTCTTGGTAGGTTTGAGAGTCATCATGTTTTAACGAAAATAACAACTCGGAAACTCTTTTTATGACCTACATAAATTTACTTGTAGCCGAAGTTGCTGAAAGCCTTGAAAAGATTGATGGGGTTGTAGATCATGGAGTTGTCTCCAAATTTCCGTGAGTTCCATTTTTCCCTTGTGAACTCTCTTTTCTTGCACAGATAGGATTGAGCTGTTGTTTGATTTTTTGGAGAGGAAACATGAATCTCTCACATGACACGCAGAAAGCAAATCTTGATGATTTTATTATTATTATTATTATTATTATTATTATTATTATCTTACAAGTGTTTGAGTTGGAAGATATGTGATTTTGGCATGAATGGATATTGAATCATTTTACTGTTTTATCCCAATTATGTTTATTGCAGCTATTTAGCTAGTTGAATACAATGGAACACACGAGTTGAAATTCTATCCACATGATGGGGTAGTCCAGGAATTTTTCATAGGATCCTCAGTTTATCTATTGGATAATCAAAATATTGTTGAGAGTTCCGATATGGTGGGTTTGGATTTAGACACATGTTAAAGGGAATTATTTGTTAACTTGTACTTGGAATATTTGTTTACCTTCCACATTAATAGAGGTGATAAAGCTAACTCAACCCAATATGCCTTTAAAATAAGTCAATGACCTGAACCTAACAACCCAAATACAAATATGTAAAACTTGAAATGACAAATGGCCAGATCAAACCAAACTCGAAGGAACCCAAAACCTAGAATAACCTCTCTGCCTTTTGAATCAAATATGGACCTGGCCAATGAGAAAGGTATTTTAGTCTTTAATCAAAATTCATAGTTCATTAAACAATTTTTTATGATCTAAAACTGAATCAAACTAGTACAACTTGTTAAACACAATATGAACTTGATGCACCTAGTAATTCAATATTGAGTATTTTTACCCCACTTTAAATTTTAATTAATTATCAGGTGGTAATTATAAATAGCTAATATCATACAAAAAGTAGGTTTGTCTAGCAACTATAAATTTGCATGAATGAGCATAGTCATTTCAATTTGACAGATGTGAATATGTTTATAATTGACATCGGTAGATATGTTGTTTTTGTGAGAGGTGTGGTGGGTACAAGATAGAGAAACAAAATAGAAGGAAATGCCTTCAAGGCTTGCTGCAAATTGCAAATACTACTTTTCTTTGAACTTATTTTGCTCCCACCAACTACAGTATACAAGAGGGTTAGATTGAATAGTCTTGGGATACAATGAATCCTTGTTTGATAACATCTTGCACTTGTGAGATCAAACCACTAAACACTTTTGATGAGAGGCAGAAATATCTTTCCTAGTCCCTGTTTTCTACAATAAACCGTGTCTAAGAGACTTTTTCTTAATTTGAGAATGAGAAGAAAAGAATTAAATAGGTTCTAATATGTTCAAGTCTTTCAGAGTTTACTAAAATAATTTTTTATATCTCTATTTATAAAGATCAAACTCAAGAGTTGTAACTCTTCAGTTGATTGATGAAACCAGATTGTCTTTTCATTGAGTTCATAACTTTGGGAACTCAATAGGTGTGATTTGCAAACTTTTGCAAGTGAAAGAATGCCTTATGAAAAGGTTTGAAATGAAACTAAACATTACAGTAATGCTATCAAAAATTTGTACTATGACATTAGAATGCCCTCTCACACAAGTCTAATTCCTTTTTGTAATTTTTGTCCCAAAGCTCATTTTCAGGCATGGCATTCCAATACCATTGGTTGGGCATCCTAATGCCTCATTTCTAGGCATGGCATTCGAATGCCATTGATTGGTCAATGCCATAGTGTAAAGTTGAAACATAAGCTATTTTTCACATGATATTCTAATCCCCATGCATGGGCATTTGAATGCCTTATATTGGAAGCTTCTCCAATTGATTTTTCATGTCTTAAATCAATTTCCTTGGTTTGGAACTTTTATCAAAGCTATTGTATAGCTTCTCAATAGCTTGTTTCTCATTCTTTTGATTAATACATCATGTTTAATCAATTAACATTCATACTTTCACTATATTTTAAAAATATTCCAACATGTTTACCATAGACAGCTTTCTGAGAGAGGAAAAGATTGTATTGAGTGGAATTTGAAAGTCTCATCCTGTTGTAAAAGAGGGCAGGTGATCATTATAGTGATTTTAAGTGTCATGTCCAGTATCCAATATAATAGGTAAAGCACAGAAGTTGTAATCAAACAAGGTAGCTTGTTCTCTATTCAAGTTATTTAAACTCCCAGTCATTTTTAGTATGAAGTCATTAGGTTTCAGGCTATTGAAATTTCTGTTTTAGTTCAATTATTTTTAGTTTCTAGCAAAATAATCATGGATATGGCTCCAACCCACCTTTATTCGTGTTGTATCCATGTTGGATGCCTATGTGCATTCAACAAGCTGTATGTGTTTAATGGCACCAGATATGCCAGAAAAAGGTAAGAACTGAAATTGTTATTTCACATACAGCACGGATACGTGATGGGTATGGGATTTAGTTTGTGGTGAAGGGCCAAAAATTTCTTGTCACTGGTGGTGAATAGACATAATGTTCTTGTGGCCATTAAGTGTCAGAAGAGAAGAGAGAAACATTGAGAATAACACAATCTTCCCTTGCTTTAGGCATGATCTATGTTGGTGAGACTTGGACTACTACAAGTGAAAATTTGGACGGTAGATGAAGCCATCAAAGGAATAGATGGTGCAGCTGCTGCTTTGCTTAACCAGCCCTGAAGAAAAAGAAAATAAGTTTAAAAGTGGATGGCACTAGGACATACAATTGGGTTGGGTAAAGTGGCCTATGTTTGGATGCTGTTAATGTAATATTTACATTAACAGATGGTTTCAAACCTTATTGGATAAAAACTTTTAAGCATATAAAGATTATATAATATGTACTTCATAGTGAAGTTACCTTTATGACAAAAAAGAAAATTTGCACCTGATTTGTTTATGCAAAATTAAAATTATAATATATATATATATATATATATTCTAATTGTTGTATCCATTTTTAAACATCACCATATGTCCACGACCAAAGCTGACCTCAGATAATGGGATATAAGTCTTAGTTTGTTGTTGTTGTTGTTATTGTTGTTTTGTATCATATGTTCATGACCAACATATCAGATCTTATCCATAATCTGTTGTCTGTATCTGTGCTTCCTAGATGGGGAGCCAACATTAGAGCCACAATCCCAAGAGTGACTAATCCTCCTTCTGCAAAGTCAATCCTATGATTTTAGCCTTAGGGTTGATTAATTCCTTATTTATTTAAAGTTAGACCTCTCTAATTTCTCTTGTACCTGAGTACGTAGATAAATGTTTCTTGCAGCACGTATCAGGGAAAGCCCTTCACTCAAACTGTCTTCATTTTTCATTGAAACTTATTGAACTGAGATAACTTTACTTTGCGTGTTGTCAGTCTAATCAAATTAAGCTAAAGTTAACTACCATAGCACTAAACGAAATTTAAAAGTCAGAGATATGGATGAGAATGAGATAAACCTGGGTGCTCATAATCTCTATTCTTCTTTATGATAAATATGCAGTTGTCTATGCTTTCTACTCAAATCAAGCCACTATTAGTTGTTGTATATCCCCCCATCCAGACAAAACAAATACATGCAAACGCGCACGTGCGCGCGCGCGCACACACACACACACACACACATATATATACACTTACCCAATAATATTTCACTGATTTGGTGTATTTCCCTTATTAATTATTATATCATGTTTAATCTAACCTCTTCCTGATATGATGGACAACAGATGCAAAGCAATTGTTGCTTCTGAAAGTGGATTGTCAATTGTTGATAATATTCCAACAAATGCAGTTGGGGGAGTTTAATCAAGCAAGCTTGCTGCATGTACCATTGCAGCTCTATGGTATACTTCTTTCATGTTGGCTTCAGATTGATATTATAAAATAGGGACATTTCTTAAGATATGAACATTATAAATCGAATGTTGGTATATAAAATTCTCTTACTACTGAGAGAGATCATTGAGGTTTTCACTCAATATCTGTAGCCTTTTGTCTGTCTGTCCATAATCAAACTTGTAACTCAAGTCACGCATTACCATCTTGGGGATGTTATGATGTAAAAACTACCATGTATGCTTGATGTTGTACTTTATATCAGATACTTAATTGTTTCCTTTGTAATTTAAACAGGCTTATTCAGTGCAGGAGTTTTAAATTCTTTCTGTAAGAGATTGATTTGGTACAGTTTGAGCACTTGTACAGTTGTCTGCATGGTCAATGCTTTTTGTTGTATTTTCTTTTTGGTATTTGAAGTTTTTAGTGATTGATCTCTGATTATTGAAATTAAGAGTTCAATATTTTATCAATAGATCATATGACTGTTGCCTGTTGACAGTACTTCTGACTGTATTTTCCTTCCGCAATATCCAAGTATTAGGATTTGAACGTCTTATTTGTTAGGTTTCTGGGAAAGAATCCACTCTATTCCCTAAACAACATTGGTGAATATGCAGTAAACTCTCAGAAAATACATGGATTTTGCTTTTGGGTGAAAAGAAAATTATATTCGAGGAATGAGTCAATGAAGTGCAGCAGGCGCAATCACTTTTAAATGAAGACAATGTCATGTTATATAAGTCATTTATTTTCTATCTCGAAATTTTTCAATCTAAAATTTTCCATAAAATATCACATTTTAAGAATAATTATATGAATTAATTAAGTTAAGTTTTGAATTTAACTCAAAAAAATTTAGAAATAATTAAAGGAGACCAATGAATGAATGACTTTTATTATAGTGCAAAAATCACAAAACTAGGGTTGGTAGCCTAGCCCGTAACTGACGGGTTTCGATCCGATCTGACCTCATAGGATCGGATTTTTATTTTTTGAAAATCGAGTTTCGAGTTGAGTTGGGTCATATATTATTAAGAAAAAGTAAAGTTCGGGTTTTAGGCAAATCGACTTGATCCGACCCGATATTATATAAAAAATTATTTTTTAATTATTTTTTTAATTTTTAATATATATATATATTTAAAAAATAATATTTTATTAATTTCGGATCGAGTTGGATCGGGTACGGGTTATACAATATCGGGTCGGGTTCAGGTATAAAAAAAAAATTTCTTGGGTCAGGTTGGGTTTAGAACGAGCAAAAATCTGTCCCGACCCGACCTATTACCAACCTTACACAAAACACCTTATTTGAATGATTAAAAAACAAACCAAAAAAGTAATGCATAAAATTGGTGAGAATTTTGGAAGAGAAACGACCAAGCTTTTGCCATGCTAAGTGTCTATAAAATCATCTTTCCTTGCACTTTCATGAGATGCTTTTGTGCTTAAATCTTTCATAAAAAATGAAAACGAAATGATCAACAAAAACACGACCAGTTTCTCGTAGTTTAGAAGCAAAAATTAAATTGTTTTTCATAGAAATAATTTTTCAATAAATAATAATAATAATAATAAAATGAAACTGATAATTGTATAAAAAGAATGGTCCTTGTCAATATCTTCTAATGCATATGAGATACTTATAATGCTAATTATCTATAAAAATTCTAAAATTTTTACAACTCTATAATTATCTACAACATTATTTGTAGAGACACTAAAAATTCTAAAATTTTTACGATTCTATAATTATCTACGACACTGTTTGTAGAGATACTTATATTTATTAACCTTTTACATATTCACCTTTCTATTGATCATATTATGTAAATAGAGCTTAATATATAAATTTTATTTAAATTTTTTTCAAATAAAAGTAATTTAAAATTAATGGAAACTAGAGATGTCTTGAATCGAATAACTTTATAAGCTACTATCAAAATACTAATCAGTAGTTTCATAAGAGCTAGAAAACCAAGCTAGAAATGAAAAAATTGGTAGGTTGGAGTGATCCGACATGCTATAATGCCTAGCACCATATTGTAGAGTGTCAGACTAAAGCAGCACGATTAAAATACATATTATGTTGGCATGCCTCAAATTTTCAAAATAGATGGTTTAGCATGGCATAAAGCCTATAAATTTTAAAGTGCTTGATCATGCTGTGTTGGGCCTAACATGATGGGTTATTGCCATTTTTAATGGTGTGGTGTTTGTAGTTTAGAATGTGGTGTATCTTACATTGAGTAGAAATATCATTTATATATGATTTAAAAGAGATTACTTATGTTATTTAAATAATTGAGCTAAGTGTTGGAGTGGACCAAGTCATTTGGACTTGCTAGGAGTTTTTTTAATGGATCAGACAATTTTAAAAGTAAAAAAAAAAAAACACTTGGGCACTTGAGACATTTGCGCTTGTTTGGTAAATAGATTTAATTTTTAATCTTTTGACTTTTTTTATTTCAAAATATTACTAATTCTAAATAAACATGTTTGAACAGAAAAAACATGATTGTTTAAATAAAGTTTATTTAAATAAGAAAACATTACTATGCAGAATGTCATGACTTTTTGAATTTGTTTAATTGGTGACTGTTCATTTGTTATAAATAGATCTTTCTACCGGATCAATTTCACTACTTCTAATTTAAAGAGTTTTTGAGGCTTTGTTGTATCCTATAAGTATAATTGCCTTTAACATAGTATTTTTCATGCCTCAAAGCCATATTTTCTTCTTTCATATTATTTTTGTTTTCTTATATTTTTTAATAATTTAAAGGCCATTATGGATACTACATCTATTGTTATCCTTACTGCTACTATGAATTTGGAATCAAGTATGAAGGTTCATTTTCAAAATCAAGATGTAATTAGACTTGATCGTTTTAATTGATCAAACTACACTAGGTGGAAAGACCAAATGGTTTTTCTGTTGAGTGTATTAAAGATGTTTTATGTACTTGATCCAAATTTGGAACCAATTCCAAAACCAACTTCTAAAGATTCTGACGATGTTAAGGCAATAAAAAGCAAACATTAAGAAGATGAACTAGTCTGTTAAGGTTATATTTTGAATTCATTATCTGATCGTCTATATAACCTATACAAAAATATGAAAACACCAAAAGAGATATGGACTACTCTTGAACACAAATACATGAACGAAAAAAAAGATACAAATAAGTTTCTGGCTTTGAAATACTTTGAATTTTCAATAACTGATGACAAACCAATCATGAATCAAGTGCACAAGTTGCAAATTCTGGTTTCTAAGTTAAGTGAGCTAAAAATTAAAGTTCTTAATTCACTTCAAGTTAGAGCTATTTTGTTAAAACTTCTTCCTTCTTGGAATGGATATAAAAAGAAAGTTTTACATTTAATAGATACTTTCACTACTGAAGAATTTTAGACTCACATACAGATTGAAACGAAAAATTATGCAAGAGATGCACTCTTTTTTAACAGTTCCAATGTGAATTTTATAAGTGGACAAAATTTTAAAAAAACTCACAAGTCTTCTAGTAAATTTCAAAATAATTTTAAAGTCAAGAAAAATGGATTTAAGAAATCCAAATTTAACAAGAATAAAATGTATTTCTATTATGGAAAGAAAGAACATTTGATTAAAGATTGCATATTTAAAAATGCTGAGATTAAGATTGGTTATAGTTTTGAAAACAAGGCAAATCTAGTTGAGCAAGAAATTAATGAACTTATTGCAATGGTGACTGACATGCAAATTGGAATGATCATCAAGGTTCATATGGCTATTGTAAATAAATCATTTGATTGGTGGCTAGATTCTGGTGCAACAATTCATCTTTGCAAAAACAAAGAGTAGTTCAAAACCTATGAGGAATGCAAGAGACTAGAAAACATCCTTATAGGAAATCATGTTCCTACCAAAGTGATTGGAAAAGGAACAGTTGAATTGAAATTCACCTTAAGACATAAACTAACTTTACTTAATATTCATGTTCTTGAGATTAGAAAGAACCTTGTATTTGTAAATCTATTATGTAAGAAAGGCTTTAAGATTATACTAACGTCTGATAAAGTTATAGTGTTCAAAAATGGTGTATTCATTGAAAAAAGATATTCCAATGATGGTATGTTTAAACTAAATATGGATGAAATAAATAATGTTTCTATTTATGTTGTTGAGCATTCTTCTTCTTTATGGCATGCTAGATTAGGACATTTAAATTATCAATATATGAATCATATGACTAAGCATTGTTATATAACATATTAGAAAAATCATGACATTAAATGTGAAATCTATGTCAAAGCAAAAATGACTAAAAAACCTTTTCCTAAAGCTGAAAGAAATACATGATTGTTAGAACTTGTACATTTTGGTATTTGTGACTTAAATGGTTTATTGATAAGGGAAGGAAAAATGTATTTTATAACATTTATAGATGATAGTTCTAGTTATACTTTTGTATATCTAATGAGAACAAAAAATGAAGCTTTTGATAAATTTAAATAATATAAATAAATTGTTGAAAATCAAAAGGAAAAGAAAATCAAAATTCTTCTAACTGATCGGGGTGACAAATATTTTTCAGATTCATTTCTCTTTTTTGTAAAGATAATGAAAATTTTGATCAAAAGATAGCCCTTTATGCACTTTAACAAAATAGTTGAGCCGAAAGGAAAAATAGAACCTTAGTTGATATGGTAAATAGTATATTATTAAATACTAAATTACCTCTAAATCTTTGATGAGAAGCACTTTTAATAGCATACCATACGAATAATAGAATTCTTTCAAAGAAATTCTTGAAGACACCACATGAACTTCAGAATCATTGCAGAAAACCAAATTTAGATTATTTTAAAGTGTGGGGTTATATTACCTTTTATAAAATACATAATCCTCATAAAATAAAATTAAGATCTAGAGGTATTAAAAGTATTTTTGTCGGTTATGCATAGAATTCAAAAGCATATAGACTTTTTGGTTTAAATACTAATGTTATTGTGGAATCTATTCATATAGAATTTTTTGAAAGTAAATTTATATGTGATACTAAAATTGATATGGAGAAACAAATTAAAATGATTTCTATGACTAGAAATAAAAAAAAAAAAAAGAAAGTAATGACTCTATTGAACTTATAAGGAGAAAAGAACTAGAAAAGAGAACATTTTACCTTTTGATTTTATTTCTCCAAATTTTATAGTTTCATAGTAAAAGGAAATAAAACCAAAGTGCTTAATAAAACACCAATTATACTAAATATAGATGAAGACCTTAAAATATTTAATGAAGCTATGACTTCAAGAGATGTTACTTTTTGGAAAGAGGCTATTAATGATGAAATAGACTCACTTATGTCCAATAATACATGGGTCTTGATCGATTTACCTTCAAGTTCTAAACCTATAGAATGTAAATGGGTGTTTAGAAAGAAATATAATACAGATGGTTTTGTACAAACCTTTAAAATAAGATTAGTTGCAAAAGGTTTTAAACAAAAAGAAGGCATAGATTATTTTGATACATATGCTCTAGTTGCTAGAATAACATCCATTTGAGTTCTTATAGCTTTGACTTCCATTTATAAATTATATGTGCATCAAATGGATGTTAAGATAATCTTTTTAAATGGTAACTTAAAGGAAAAAGTATACATGAAACAATCAGAAGGTTTTATTCTTCCACGTAATGAGAATAAAGTTTGTAAATTAATTAAGTCATTTTATGGGCTAAAGCAAGCTTCTAACAATGGCATGAAAAGTTTGTTTCAACCATAGTAGCCAATGATTTTAAACATAATGGAATGAATAAGTGTTTTTACTCAAAATTTACTAAAGAATATAGAGTTATAATATGTCTCTATATGAATGATATGCTAATTTTTAGTCCTGATATGATTGGCATAAATGAAACCAAAAGGTATCTGATTTCTAATTTCAAAATGAAAGATTTGAATGAAGTTGATACCATTTTAGGAATTAAAGTTAAGAGATATAACAAGGGTTTCATACTTAATCAAAGTTATTATATTGAGAAACTACTTAATAAATTTAAATATCTTAATATAAAAGAAGCTAATACTCCATATGATACAAGTATAAAACTAACAAAAAATCAAGGTTATGTAATTGCACAACTTGAATATGCTAGTGCTATTGGAAGTGCTATGTATGCTATGCATTATACTAGGTCAGACATAACTTTTACTATTTGTAAGTTATCAAGATATACAAGTAAGCCTAGTATAAGTAATTGGAAAGCCATAGGAAGAGTTTTAGGTTATCTTAAAAGAACTAAAGATTTAGGCTTATTTTATTTCAAATTTTTAACTATTTTGGAAGGCTATTCAGATGCAAGTTAGATCACTAGTATAAGTTGCATTTCAAATTTACTTCAGGATGGATGTTTACCTTTGGAGGTGGTGTAATTAATTGGGCATCCAAGAAACAAACTTGCATTTCACATTTAACTATAGAATCTAAATTTATGGCTTTAACTACGGCAAGCAAGAAAGCTGAATGGGTAAGAAATTTATTAATGGATATAGAGTTGTGGCCATAACTAATGACAACTATTTCCTTGTATTGTGATAGTGATGCTACTATGTCTAGAGCTTACAGTGAAATTCATAATGAAAAATCTAAACATATTAGTCTAAGACATGATTATATCAAAGAATTGATAAAAAATGTGATGATTATCATAATATATGTTAAATTTGCTAACAACTTAGCAGATTCGCTTACCAAGGTGCTACCTAAAAATTTGATAAAAAGTACGAATGGGTTTAAAATTCCTTTTAGACACCAATAATAAGAACCTAACTTTGAATTAGTAACCTCTAATTGCAAAGTTTAGTAGGTAACAAGAAGTTATTGTTATGTGTCTGTAAACACTAGTCAACCTATTCTAAATATTTGAAATACTAGTGTAAGCCGTTACATAAATAGATGATGAAATTGAACTCTTAATAGAGTTTATAATTAAATGTCTATAGCAATAGAGACATAAACAAGAAACTCCATCTATATAAATATAGAAGCGGTGCCGCTTCAACAAGAAAATTAAAAACTTTCTTGCTAATGTTTATGAATGGCCATAATAGTATTAAAGCGATTATAAACCTCTGACATAATAGTAAATAAATATTATGTGTATTATATCTTCAATTTTAATACTAAGAGTTGAGGTTCAATCTGTGGACACTATCAACTTAGTTAAAATTCTAAGGTATATATGCTAATTGAAGGTTTAAATCGAAATATATTTTATTGTATTCATAATATTTATTTGTGTAAAATATCAAAGATTAAGCACCAATATTCCAAACTAGTAGAGGATTATTGGTAGTTTAGAATGTGGTGTATCTCACATTGAGTAGAAATATCATTTATATGTGGTTTAAAAGAGATTACTTATGTTATTTAAGTAATTGAGTTAAGTGTTAGAGTGGGTCAAGTCTTTTGGGCTTGCTAGGAGTTTTCTTACTAGGTCAGATAATTTTAAAAGTCAAAAGATAAGCATTTAGACACTTGGATAGGCTCGTTTGACAAATGGATTTAATTTTTAAATATTTAATTTTTTTTATTTTAGAATATTGTTAATTATGAATAAACATATTTGAATAGAGAAAACATGACTGTTAAATAAAGCTTATTTAAACAAGAAAACATGACTATACAAAATGTCATGACTTTTTAAATTGGCTTGATTGGTAATTGTTCATTTGTTATAAATAGATTTTTTTGCCTGATCAATTTTGTTACTTCTGATTTAGAGAGTTTTTAAGGTTTTGTTGTATCATGTAGGTATAATTGTCTTTAAGATAGTGTTCTTCAGGCCTTAAAGCCATATTTTCTTCTTGTATATTATTTTTGTTTTCTTAAATTTTCTAACATGTGGACTATTGAGGTGAGTAAGAAGGATAATATTGGATAGTAAATAAATATATATTTGTTATTATTTGATTCGTTTACATCGGATTCAAATAGTTACAAATGAATAATTAGTAGATTCAAATAGAAGATTTACTGTTTGTGATAAATTCAGATTGAATATGGGTAGTATTTTTAGTATCCAATATTTAATCCATTTAAGCTTTAATAAATAATCCAACCTCATATACTGAAAATTTCAACAATTTATACATCATACTTCACTAATGTAACTGTGGTTCAATGTTGACTATTTGCAACGTACTATTTACGATAGTAACTCAAACACAAACAAAAATAAAGTAAACAATATATTCATGTCTTCATGTGTCTTATATTAGAATATTGCTATCATTTCAGACTATATAATTCAGCACGTTTTAGTGCCTAAACGACATTGATTTCTTAACTTTTCTCTGATACAATTAAGCAACCACCATGGAGCTTTCTTTAGTCATTTTACTTGCTCATATTATTCTTATACTTGTTGTTGCCATCTTTGCAGTCAAACTTAGACCCAGATTAAATGGTGCAAAAGACCTTCTACTAGAGAGCTTGGGAAGGCCTATAATGGGTGAAACCCTTGAATTCCTAGGAGCTTGGGATGACCTTCCATTAAAATAATGCTTGATGTTATACTTTATATCAAATACTTTATTGTTTTCTTTGTAATTTAAACATGTTTATTTAGTGTAGGAGTTTTAAATTCTTTCTATAAGAGATTGATTTGGTACAATTGAGCACTTCTTGTACAATTATTTGCATGGTCCCTACTTTTTGTTATATATATTTTTTTGGTATTTGAAGTTTTTAGTGATTGATTTTTGATTATTGAAATTAAGAATCTAATACTTTATCAATAGATTATATGATTGTTGCCTGTTGGTAATGCTTCTTGTTGTATTTTCCTTCAACAATATCCAAGTATTAGGATTTGAACGTCTTGTTTGTTAGGCTTTTAGGAAAGAATATGCTTATCCATGTAAACAACATTGGTGAATATACAGTAAACTCTAAATATATATATATATATATATATATATAGATTTTGCTCTAAATCACCTTTTAAAAGTAACTATATGAACTAATTAAATTAAATTTTGAATTTGATTAAAGAAAATTTAGAAATAGTTAACGTAGATCGATAAATAAATGACTTTTATTATAGTGCAAAAATCACAAAACGTCTTATTTGAATGATTAAAAGACAAACCAAAAGACTAATGCATAAAATTGGTAAGAATTTTGGAAGAGAGATGACCAAACTTTTGCCATACTAAGTGTCTATAGAATCATCTTTCCTCACACTTTTATGAAAATGCTTCTGTACTTAAATCCTTAATAAAAAATGAAAACAAAAAGATCAACAAAAACATGGCTAGTTTTGCATAGTTTAAAAGCAAAAATTAAATTGTTTTTCATAGAACTAATTTTTCAGTAAATAATCTATAATCTATAACTATATATTAAAGCTGTCCCCTTAAGATGAGATGGGACAACTAAGCAATGTAATTTAATTCAATTGAGGGTTAGATTTTGGAAAGAACTTATGAAATTAAGGGTTAATTTGGGAAAAAGCTTTTTTAGAAGCTTTTCTATTGAAGCATACAAAGCAATGGTATCTCTTTTGTTGAATGAATCACCAGCAGTAATTGTAAATTTTAAAACTTATCAATTACCCTCATCAATCTGCCATTATTAATTTCTTCAATCTTTATTTAGGAGTGATGATTTTTTTTTATTTTTTTATTTTTTTTTCATTGAATTTTCAAACTAAAACATATTAATTGTTTTTTTGTTTATTATTTGTTGGGAAGTAGTCACCAAAAAGCTAATGATTCTATAAGAAGCACTATATTTTTTTTCAATGAAAATTTTAGAGGTTTAACTAATTGCTTTTTTTTTTTTCAATGGATTTGCATAGTTTTTGTTTTCCTATTTTTTGTGGTGTTTTATCTAATGTTTTTACCTGGTTCAGTAATGTACAAATCTCAAGATTCCTTTTCGGATGATAAAGATTTTGTATTTGGAGAATTAAAGTACTTGAAAAGATGGGTGGGTTGGATTTTGGTGAAGATATTAGATTGGAATGGAAATCAATCCATGTTTTGGGTATAAAAGTGATTTTTTGGCTCTTTGAGTTGTGTTTGCTTTGTTTGCTTTCATTTTCTCTTATTTTTTCACAAAAAAAAAAGATAGAAACTTAGATGTACAAAACTTTGGCTTTGACAATCGTATTTTATCTTTCTTCTTTGTTAAATTCATCTTCATATAATAAGTTTTATGATATTTTCTCCCTTTGCAGCAATGATTGCACCTATAATTGTAGCTTTGATAGTAGGTCTCTTAGGATAGGCTTATTAGACTACAAAGCCACTCCCTTCAAATATATGTGGCTTACTTGATGGGTCTCTTATAACTTTCCCTAGAGTTAAGCTCAGTGATGGGAATCATTTGGCTTATAGAAAAGTAATAGTTTTTAAGAAAAAGGTAAAGTACAAAATTGTTGTCAATTATGACTTTGACAACTCTAAAGATTTGAATTTACCTGCACCGCAAGTATGAACTTTTGATTATTTATAATTTTACACACTTTATCATTTATTTATCTAAATTCGAATTAATATGGAGGGATGAATGCAAGTTTGCAATATTGAGACAAGTTAGAAAATATGTTTATGAGCACTTCTATCCATTCTTTGTAAATTGCTTATGCTAGGAACATAAATGTTTTGATTGATTTTGGTTGGCATTTTATTCGCATTCTGGATAACAGTATATGCCAAAAATTTCAGCATGTTGTATGAATAAGTTACATGGGATTAAATAGATATTGATAGAAAAAAAAGAGTGAACAAGATTTTACTCAAGGCCAGAGTTAGCAAAATGTTATGCCTATCAATAAGATTGCTAAACCATTATGTAGAGCATGGCTTATGATCAAGATAATGATGTTCAATATGAAAAAAAAAGAGTAAATGGAACATCACTTTAGTTGCTAATTTTTTCTTTGTTTGTTGTTTTGATAACCTAATTACACAAATTAGTTCAAGTGTAAAATACATTCTTGTAATAGGCTCTATTTCTAATTGTGTAGATAAACAACCTTTATATTCTATTACTATAATAGTATATTGCACTTAAATTATTAATGTACCACCATGTTTGGGTATCATTTAATTGCAAATTGAATGTAGATGTATCTATGGCATCATTGACTAAGTTGTTATTCAACTCGACAGGTTTTATTAGCGTAATGATTTTCAACATCTCAGTCAGTTACAAGAATATCTATTCCAAAAAAGTCATGGTGACTTTTTTTAAAACTCTTAGCCTTTTTTTTAAAAAGAATCAAACAGAATTCTTTCATTCCTTCTATTTTACACATCCTTTTATTTTTTCAGTTTGTGTAGGACTTAGAATTTTTATTTTAACTAATAAATTTTTTATAGTAATTGTTATTTTTTCATATGCAGATCGATATGGATAGTACAAATGACTATGCTTATATTTCAATCATTTCTTTCTTAGTCTATATTTCTCCAGCCATCAGTGTAAGTAAAAATTATTTAAGGGCAGTTGGATATTTTTAAAAAATTAAAACATGAAGCACTAGTCTTTTAAAGCATTCCATGTTTTCCCACCTACCTATTGCAATTCGAAGGTCTTCAACTAATAAAGTATGAGTTCAATGATGCTATTACTCAAGTGGGTATGACTAAATTCATCTTTGATCTCTTTTGGGTGGGAATATTTTACCATATCTATAATCAAATACCATTGTTTTTACATTTTTTTACAAGTTTTATTGTTTTCAAGTAATTTCATTCTTATTGTTGCCTTATACGAACCTGTTTGACATGGTACATCTTAACATTATTATACTAAGTAGATGAAGATTTTTTTTTTTTTTTGCTATGCAGTAGGCTACCAACACGTTGAAATGGGTGGCAGCACTTACCCATGTAGTTGGCAATGTGCTGAAACATGTGTTTGTTATTGGCTTTTCAATCCCGATCTTTGATAGGTTTATATCTTACATATTTACACTTATTTGAAGAATTATTTTGTTTCTTTGTGTCTGGACTTAAAATTTTGGAGCTAATATCTAACAATTTACTTTTTACAGAAAATAAGATTTCAACACAGACAAGCAAAGAAAAAACCATAGCAATTGCTGGAGTAGCAATGTATTCTTTCATCAATACCAAGATGGAAGAAGAGAAACGAGTGAGTAAAACATTTTAACAAAAACACACATAATAATAAAACTGATTACTATAATTAACCTTTAATTTAGAATTGAATTGATCCAACTATCCAAATTCTTAAGTCAACATAGATTTTTGAATAAAAGCCATAAAAATACATGAAGTTGAAAAAATTATAAAAGGAAAATAATGTCCATAATAAAAAAATATAAGGATACAATATTGTTTGTCATTTTTGTCACCATATAATTAGAGAATAACATCTCATGTATGAAGAACTATGAATCTCCCTTTAAGTGGTATTGCATCAACTGTTTAAGTGATTAAAATAATTTAGGTGAAATGCCACTATTTAAGGCTGTAGAATTTAGTAAAACTGCAATGAAAAAGTATTTAGTGTAACAAGTTGAAGAAGTTGGAAATCTACGTGATCATTATAGAAGAGATGATGGGATCACAATTCTTTATACTGTTGTAATTGGTCAAAACTTTGGTATCTCTTTTTGTTTTCACCATTTACCAATGTAATTATGATTATTAATGGTTTTGTTTAACTCAACGTTTTTCTCGACTTTCAATGTAGACAAAGCTATTTGGTTACTAAACAAGGATCCAATGCTTGTAACTTATAAAACAAGAATGGCGAGATAATTTTCCACCTATTAACTAGGATGCAAACTAGATTTAAGAGTACTTCTCATATGAACAAATTGGAGGAGTTCATTTACTATTGTAAGTATTATAACTACAATTCTAGTAGGATAAAAAAATTATTTTTGTTTATGGCCCATTTCTTTGAATTGAATCTTTATGTTATATTTAAGAAATTTTCACTATTTGAAAATTTTTGTTCTATTTACAAGCTTTTTTAGCCATTCAGATGATGATAATGAAGTAGGTCAGTGTTGCTCAAGTCAGATGGATGATTTAGAGTGTCGCAAGTTGAGCAAAAGCCACTATATGTCAAAAAGCTATATAGGTAATGGCTAATTACTCATTTTTTAGAATCTATTTAGTTGGGTAAACATAGATTTTTTGCTTCCAATCAAGTCAAATATAAATTTATTATTTTATATATACATGTCTAAAGAGAACAAAATTGGATATGTTTTTGGTAATGTTTAAATAATTAATTTGAATCTTGATTTAAAGTAGACCTTATTGTTTTTATATGTGGGATGTTTATGTTGATTTTTATGTTTGTTACCTTACTGTAATGCAGGTTACTTATGCCTTAGGTCATTTGCAAAATAAAGCTACTTTAGCTGCACTTAGCAATATATTTAGGGTTGTGAGTGAACACCCAATGGTTAGGCATAAAACTTCTAAAGTTATCAGTCCCATTACAGGTAAAGATTATGTGATGTTAATAATCTTACATAAAATTTCATATTTATGAGGGTTAATAATAAGCCTATTTTAAGCTCTTCTTTTATTGTTCTTATAAGGGGTAGACAATAAGTGTTGTTGAGCCAAGATATCTGATCACTCTCTTTCGCACAAATTCTTGGATGATTACTATGACTTATGAATGTTGCTTCTTTATTGTCTGACCTTTTGGGTTAGTCTAATTGAATTCCACATTATGTCTATGCTAAAGATAATCAAAGTAAATTTGAGTTATTTTCTTATATATTTTAAAATTTTAATTATGCTAAATAAAAAAAACTATAGTAAAGCATGGGCATCGTTCTAGTAATAATAATAATAATAATAATAATAATAATAATAATAGTAATAAAGAAATGCAATATGGTGATGAATCATTCAAATAAGCTAGTGAAACCAAGAATATCATCCTTTTTTAACAAAAAGGTACAATAAGGTTTTGATGGTTTTAGTTGTTAAGCCAAGTGATAGAGCCTCGTCATTAATAGCCACAAATAAATGCAACTTTTACGAACTATATATATAGTTTCTTAATTGTCATATAATATTATTCTCGTAAGTGAGATAAAAAATTAATAAAAGAAAGACTAAATGATAATTTTTAAGAAAAAAATAAAATATAATTAAATAAGATTGATCATTGTATAATAAAGGAGACCTTTGTTTGTCCCTTCTAATGACTATGAGATATTTATAATTCTAATTATCCATGAAAATTCTAAAATTTTTATGACTTTATAATTATCCATGAAATTGTTTGTAAAGATACTTATATTTATTAACCTTTTACATATTCACCTTTCTATTGATCACATTATGTAAATAAAGCTTGATATATAAACTTTATCTAAATTCTTTTCAAATAAAAGTAATTTAAAATTAATGGGAACTAGAGATGTCTTGAATCGAATAACTTTACGAGCTACCATTAGAATAGTAATCAATAGTTTCATAAAAGTTAAAAAATTGAACTAGAAGTGAAAAAATAGGTAGGTTGGAGTGATCCGACATGCTATAATGCCTAGCACGATGTTGTAAAATGTCGTACTGGTACAACATGATTAAAATACATATTATGTTGGCATGCTTCAAAATTTCAAAATAGATGGCTTAACATGGCATATAGCCTATAGACCTTAAAGTGCTTGATAATGTTGTGCTGAGCCTAACACGGTGGGTCTTTGGATGGCAACGGGTTAGGTCGGGGCGGGTTTTTGCTCACCCCAAACTCGACTCGATTTTTTTAATCTTTTTCATACTCAAACTCGACCTGACATTATATAAAATCGTATTTGACTTGAAATTAATAAAATATTTTTTAAATATAAAATATTATTTTTAATAAAATATAAAATTAAATAAATATAAATTTATATAAATATAAAATTAATTAAAAAATAATTTTTTATATATATTAGGTTGAATAAAGTCAGGTTTGTCTAAAACTTGATCTCAAATTTTTTTTATCACTCGACCCGACCTGATATCTAATTTTAAAAAAAAAATCAACTTTAAGAAATCGGGTCGGATCGGGTCAAAACCCATTAGATACGGGTCAAAACGCTTCCCCTAAATGAGCCATTGTCATTTTTAATGGTGTGAATTATGAAAGGTGAGTAAGAGGGATGGTATTGGATAGTAAATAAATATTATTATTTTATTCATTTATATTGAATTTAAATAGTTATAAATGGATAATTAATAAATTTAAATAAAAAATTTATTATTCGTGATGAATTTAAATAAAATACGGATAATATTTTTTGGATATCTAATATTCTAATCATTTAAGATTTAATAAAAAATTAAACCTCATAGTGAAAATTTCATCAATTTGTCTATCATACTTCGCTAATGTAGCTGTGGTTCAATATTTACGACTTGCATCGTCCTATTTACGATAGTAACTCAAACACAAAAAAAAAAAAAAAAACAATATATTCATGTCATCCTGTGTCTCACACTAGAATAATGCTATCATTTCAGACTATATAATTCAGCACGTTTCAGCACCTAAACGACTTTGATTTCCCCACTTTTCTCCAATAGAATTAAGCAACCACCATGGAGCTCTCTCTAGTCGTTTTACTTGCTCCTATTGTTCTTACACTTGTTGCCATCTTTGCAGTCAGACTTAGACCCAGATCAGTTGAGGCTAAAGACCTTCCACCGGGGAGCTTGGGATGGCCTATCATGGGTGAAACCCTTGAATTCCTGTTTGGGAAGCCGGAAAAGTTTGTGTTTGATAGGATGAATAAGTATTCTCCTGATATTTTCAAGACAAAGATTCTTGGGGAGGAAACCGCGGTCATATGTGGTCCTGATGGCCACAAGTTTCTGTTCTCCAATGAGCAAAAGCTGTTCACAGCTTTCCGACCTCATTCAATGCAAAAACTATTCCGATCTTACCAGGCTGCTGCGCCAGTTCAAATTGCCCGGGATGCTGAGGCCAAAATTTTGCGTTCTCCAGGATTCTTGAAGCCTGAAGCACTAGTGAGGTATATGGGGAAAATGGACTCTATCACTCAGCAACAGATGCAGAAATATTGGGAAGGCAAAGATGAAGTAAAGGCCTTCCCTCTTGCTAAGGCCCTGACCTTGACTCTCGCATGTCATTTCTTCTTGGGCACAGATGACCCTGAGCGTATCTCTAGTCTCGTTAGCAACTTCGATCATATTACTTTGGGAATGCATTCTGTTCCTGTAAATTTTCCAGGGACAGTTTTTTACAGAGCAAACAGAGCGGCAGCTGCAATCCGGAGGGAGCTAAGACAAGTTATAAAGGAGAAGAAAACTGCCTTGGCAACAGGAGCGCCTATGCAGGACATACTTTGTCATATGATCGTCGCCACTGACCCGTCTGGAAAATACATGCCGGAGGCTGAGATTGCTGATAAGATAATGGGGTTGCTGGTTGCTGGATACAGCACTGTGGCTACTGCTATGTCTTTCTTCATGAAATACGTTGGAGAAAGGCCTGACATCTACGCCAAAATTCTAGCAGGTAAAACAGCTTTCATCCTTCTTTACTCGCATTAAAAATGAAGTGATAGCTCGCTCTTTTAAATTGTAATTGAACTTGAGTTGATTGATATGTTTGAGTTTTTGAACCCAGAGCAATCAGAAATTGAGGCTGGCAAAAAGCCAATGGAGCCGTTGGAATGGGATGATATACAGAAGATGAAGTACTCCTGGAATGTAATGTATGAAGTGATGAGACTCACACCTCCACTTCAGGGAACTTTCAGAGAGGCCCTCACAGATTTTACTTACGCTGGTTACACTGTTCCAAAGGGGTGGAAGGTATGTGTTTAGCAGATGATAGCCATGGAAACCAAACTAATTAAACTTCCCCTAATAATCTCCAGTCTCATCTAATTGTCTGCAGATATATTGGACGGTTAGCACAACAAACATGAACCCAGAATACTTTTTAGAACCGGACAAATTTGAGCCTTCAAGATATGATGAAGGAAATAGTTTTCCTCCGTTTACGTTCGTTCCATTTGGAGGTGGGCCTCGAATGTGCCCTGGAAAAGAGTACGCTCGACTGGCTATACTCACATTTGTATACAACGTTGTGAAAAGGTTCAAGTGGGAATTGGTGCATCCAAAGGAAAAGATTATTGGAGATATGATGCCAACACCAGAAAAAGGCCTTCCCACTGGTCTTACTCCCCACTAGGCTGGCCTCTCAATGCTCTTATTCGCACCGACTTTCCCTGTGTTGGAATATCTTCAGAGCCATTAGTTTTTTATTTTCACTGACACTTTCATCTTATTTAATAAACTTTTAGACTCTTCTAATTTTATATTTGATATATATTATACATTATTAATAAATCATAGTAAAAAAAATTAAATTTAAATATATTTAATTGTAAACTAATTTTTTATAAATTATATTATTATATAATTTACTAATAATGTATAATATTTATTCAACAACAGTAAATCCTATAGTAACTTACATGTATCTTAAGCCTTGGACTACAACCAAATGGCTTTTTACCTTTTGTTGAAATCGTAATCTACCTGTCTTTCTTTTGGTTACAATGGTTGAGCCACAAGATCTGGCAGTATCTTTGCTGTCTTAAGCCACTTTTAGCTTTATGAAAAGTCAGAATTCAGCCCTTTCACATTCACTTTCTTATATATTAGAAACTAGTTTTTTTAACCTGTGCATGCGTTTTTTTTTTTATTATATTTTTCATAATTTAAAATTTTAATTTATATTAATTTTTATATTATATATAAATAAATAAAAATATTCATTATCATCTATAATTTATAGTTTAAAATTATAAAATCTGTCTATATATAAATTATTACGAAAGAATCTAAATAAGTATTAAAAAAGTTTTAAATTATAAAAATAAAATTATATACAAATCTCAACGAGAAAATTAATCTTTTATTCACAATTACATATACTCTTAAAAATATATATTATTTTAGTATAAAAATTAAGATTTACACATATAATATATAATGAAAAACTTTTTTATCTTTAATTTTGAAACTTTATCATGTCAAATTTTTGTGACGAAAATTTGATTATTTTATTTTTTATAACAAAAAAAATATTGATTGTGAAAAGAAATTATAAATATATATTTGATAATTATTTAATTTAAAAAATTTTAAATTTTAAAAAATGTAGTTTATACAAGTTGAATATTAAATTAAAATAAAAGAGATTAATATAATTTTAAATTTAGATATGTATAACTTTAAATTGAGATAAAATATCTTTCTTTCTTATTTTAAATTATAGGAAATAAAGGTTTAAAAATTGATAAATAAACTGTAGTTCAACTACAAATTTTATTTATTTAAATTTATATGAATATTGATCTAAAAAGTGTATAATTTTTTATGATTTTTAAGATTTAGAGATTTAATCTTTAAAAATTATTTAAATTTTATATTTCATATACATGAATAAGAGTGAGATATGAGATATGTTTTATTATGTTTAAATTAAGATAAATCTTATATATTTTGAAAGACTTTGATAAATATAAATTTTGAAACTTTAAAATTTTTAAAAATTAAATAACTGATTGAATAAAATTATTTAAAATTATTTTATGTGTCAATAATATAAGTTTTTTATTTAAGCGTTCACAAAAACAAATCTTATTAGGTTTCTATGTATATTATAACATAATATTATAAATGATATATCCACGAATTATCATAGTTCAAATTTTTTTGGTTTTATCATTTTATTTATTAGATTTAAAAAAAATTATCTAACTAAAAAATTTTTTAAAAAATAAATGAGAATAATACGCGAATATTTTAATTGGCTTTGTTTACTCATAAATTTATTTAATTAAAAAAAATAAAAATTTAGAATCCAAAAGATAAAAAAAATATAAAAACTAAAAAGTAAGAAAAATAAAATAAAGCTTATAAAGGGTGCTAAATTGACTTTTTATACTGAGCTTAAAATATTAATTTAATTTCTTAAATTAAAGTTAAAGAATAATTTTATTAATATAACATTTATGTATAAAATTAAATAAATTAGAAAATATATACATTAATATTTATTTCAGATTTAATTGAAACAAAGTACCATAAACATACTTCAATGCTTAGCTCAATTCAGTATTTTTTTCATATACAATTTTTTAATTGTTATTTCTTCTTATGCTATCACTATTTTAATGCCATAATTATGAAAGAAGGGTAAAAATGAAAATTAATTTTTAGATAATAAAAAAAATTAAACATATAATTTCCGTGTTAACCAAAAAAGACGCATGTTTTATGCAATTTAGCTTAAAATACTTACATCCACGGGAAAAGAAAATATTTTAGTATGAATAAATAAATTTTACAATTACTAATTAACTCAAAAGACAATAAATTTTACCAGCAATATCAATGAATATATCATACAAAATATATATATATATATATATGTATATATTACTCATTACTTATTAGTCACTTTAAACGAATTAAGAATGCGATGTTCATTAGAGATGTAAATGATATATTAATACTTGTAAGCTATTCAGATTTAATTAAAAAAAAATTCAAATTCGACTCGATTATTATAAAGTCGAGTTCGAGCTTGAATAAATCGACTCATCGATAGAGTCGAATTCGAGTATTCTTATACTCAACTCGAATAACTTGCAAGCCTAATGAGTTTTTATATTTAAATATATTTTTATTATTTTAATTAATAAAATATCTCGAATTCAAGCTCAAACTCGAGTATAAATAATCGAATTTTTGTTGAATATAAAAATCGAGCTTATTTTTATATGTTAATCAAGTCTAATCGAGTGAACTCGAATAGCTCGATTTTTATCTCAAATTAAACTCAAACTAAAAAAATAAAATTCAATCGAATTTGAATCAAGTTTCAAGTCTCGAACTTCGAATTGAACTCGAGCTCAAGCTTAATATTATATTAGCTCGAACTCAATCTATTATACCTCTAATGTTCATTGCTCTTTAATCAATTTAACAAATTAAGAATGCAAATGAGTGGAGGCCAAATAGAAAAATAATAATAATCATTCCTTAATTAAAAATGAAAATAATATATCAATATTTACAAATTAATTAATTTTAGTTTAAATAAAATTCGAATTCCATAAGATTATTATCAAATCAAACTCAAATATCTCAACTTATCAAACAAATCAAATTCAAATATCCAATTAGAAGATATTGCGAACTTAATCAAGTTTTTAAATTTTAACATATTTGTATTGTTTAATTAAAAATTATTATTTTACTTTTATATATTAATTTGACTTCGAACTCGAGTATGAACATATAATCTAACTTAAAATCAAACTCATTTTTGTTAAATAATTTTAATCAAACAAACTCAAATAACTTGATTTTTATTTCAAATTAAACTTTAACTAAAAATTTTAAACTTGATCAAAATCAAACCAAATTTAAAGTCGAATCAACTCAACTTAATCCAATTATATTCTATATTGAACCATACCACATAACCCATGGTCCGTCATTTAGCCATGCCGGGCCAATCTGTTACTGTAATAATATGGGCTGTGCCCACCCATTCTGCCTGCCATATCTCGTTGATGTGTCATTATTTTAATGCCAAAAAGGAATAAAAATATGAAAAACATTTTCAAAATATAAAAGAAATAGTAAGAATATTACACGTTCATAAAAAAACAACAAAGACGACATTGCAAAGACTTGCGATTAAATCTTAAAGGGTAATGAAAACTTCACAAAAGATAAAAGTAATTTCAGATTCAATGTAATGTCAGTTCCTCAGTTAATGCAAAACATACTATGCTCTACTAAAACATCAATCAAATATATATATATATATATATATTTTTTTGGGGGGGGGGGGGGGGTGGGGGTACTTAAAACATCAAATGTGTTAATTAACTACAATAGGAGAAATTTTCATTCATCCACTCAAGAACCTGTGCTCTAATGCCATTGTTGCAAAAAACACTCTGCTATCAAATTCCAGACATGAATCATCACAGCACTCCCTCTATTAAAGCCCTCCCTGTAATAAAAGCAAGCTCAGCATAAACAATCTTTCACCAAAGACTGCACTATAAAAAAAAATCACATATTACCTCAAAAATACATCAAAGTTGCCATGCCAGAAGTTAAAACATCTAGCGCAATGACAATATTTGGCACAAATCAAACCACAGCTCATTCGCTTAACCTAGGTTGAAGTACTTAGTGAGTACTGACTTCGTAAAACTAATGTAAATTAATCATAGAACATAAAATTAAAACTAGATATTCAGAAACGAACTGAAATTCAAGATTCTAATAATAATGGAAAGATCCAAATAAGCATGTAAACCAACTATAGTATCTGGATATTAATCATACAACAAGGGGAGATAAAAACTTTTCAGCTCAAGTTTTACTTCAGTTACATTTCAAAATAAGTGATCTTAGGTTTAGCAGTAAATAAAATAACAGATGAATGAAGAACTAATATTTTGTACACCCTACCATTAATGACTTTGCTACTATGCTAAGATAGCCATGAAACCAAACTGCAGCCAAGAAACAACAAAACCCAAAGAAATAGCATCTCCAATGGATATCATGGATGACATGTCAATCCTTGTATATGGACTGCAATTAACAGACTGCACAACTAGTTCCAGAGCAAGACAGAACAATTATATTCTTCAGAGAAACTAGAGTCATGCCATAGAATTAACATACTGCTGTTACTGTCTCGCACAGAAAACTAAAGGTCTAAAAGATACGAAATATCACTAGATGCTCATATTTAGGGAGGTCTACTTTGTAATTTTAAAGCACCAAAAATCATAAAATAATGTGGAATTAAGATCTGAAAATTTCTAGCTTGTCAAGATTTCCTTTTTAGAATTTTGTAATTTTTCTGTAATTGTCCCTCTGTTTTGGTTAATTTTACCTTGATTAGAAAAATAGCTTGAAGCTATAGAAATATAAGAGTACTGTAAACAATGGATACAGAGATGCTTTGACAGCTTGAATAATTTGCAATTTGACCGATAAATCAAAACTAAATGAAATTATGCACTTTTTAAGAAATATTCTGTGTCTCCACTACTAACATCTATAATGCTCTTTGTATTGTCCTTTTTATGTGATCATCGTCTTTCTTTTTTGTGAATCATTAAGTTCTTCATCCAACTTTCATTTTCTGTAACAAATCACTAACTTCATAGAATGCTAAGTTGCCTAGATCAAGTTTTGGTGATTATTTGTTGAAGTTCTTATGTAAATGCTATATCTTATCTGTAGGCCTTGCTGATTATTTCAAGTACCATTGGCCATTGCTACCCAGATATCATCATGTCTTGTTTTAGCATCAAGTAATTGGTGACATTATTTTAGCATTTTGCTGGTATTCAAAAATCAGTCTTCCCATTTCTATGTAAATATGATTCTAATTCTGTTTTCCTACAGTGAGCATTAGCTTCTGATGATCTTGTGTCTGAACCTTTTTGTAAAGAATTAGTTTCTGGGAGATTAAATCCATCTTTTCTTAGGTAAGTATTTATTTTAGTATCAAACATGGCTATTTGGTCAGCTGCTACCAAGTGCTAGCAGCCCCTAGTTGTAGCAAGAATAGCAACTCGCGTCGCCTGCATGATTATTGTTATCCAATATTTTCTTAATATTACTGAAGGATGTTGATTACTAATTAAAATTGGTCTTGATTTCAGAGGTTTTGTTATAAATTTTAAATGTTTAAGGAACTATTCTCTGGCGTTATTATGTGCTAATTTTCACTTGGTGGAGCCATTTCTTATTTAGTTGAGTTTGTGGGTTTACTTGCGTATTACTTTTCACTTTAATTATTTTGCTTGGTGGCACCCTCATGGCTGCTGCACAGAGCAGCAAGCAAGCAATCAGAGTCCACTGCTACCAAATGTGGGCAGCCTTCAGCTACTTCATGCAGCAGCTGGCCTTTCTTGCATGCTGCAAAGTTATGGGCAGTCTCATGGCTACTGCAGAGGGCAACACGCAAGAAGATCCCGCATGCTTTTCCATTTGAAAAGCCATTAGAAGAATGATTTAATGTATTTCAAAAATTGAATGATAATTAGTTCATTTCCATATGGTCATGTCATTTGATACTTATTGTACTCATAATCTGTTTAATAATTAAAAAAATAACATTCACTTTTCCTCTTTAACACAGATTTCTATCACCTAACAACAAAATACTTGAAAGAAAAGTCCGCATAGAGAAATTCAAACATTGAATTAAAACCACCAAAACTCTAAAAAATGTTACTACAAAGTTGAATACAAAGTAACATGCAAACCAAACATAATAAACACTCAAAATTGAACTTTTCTCTTGAGGACTCAAATCAGGCAACAAAAGTTTAAACAAACATATCAAATGAAGAAAACCTGCATTTTTAATCTTTTAAGAAGACTCACTTCATAAATGACTTAGATATTACACATTATCTATTACCAGCAAATGTTATCAATCATTCTAGCACAATAGATTCCAGCATAATAGACAATAGAAACCATTGGATGCTGAAATATGCCATACCGAATAAAAATGACTACTGCTGCTGGTTTTGAGGGTTTGGTGGAGGCGGCATTCCTGGACGTGGTGGTCCAAAAACAGGAACAGCACCAGGCGGAGGAGGCATTCCAGGCCTTGGAGGTGGTGGAGCCGGAGGTCCTCTCATCATTGGTCCCGGAGGTGGGACCATGGGCCTCTGAACAAATTGTGGTGGTGGGATTGGGAATTGGTGAGGTGGCCTTAATCCTAAAGCAGGTGGTGGAACCTGAGGAGGTGGACCACGTGGCATTTGAGGTGCTTGTGGCTGTCCCGAGTAAGCACCAAGTGGCATTTGCCCAGGTGGACGGATCACAGGTGGAGCTCCACCAGCAGCAGGAGGGTAAGCCATTGGAGGAGCCGAGAGCTGAGGAACAGGTGGGCGAGAAATCTGGGGCTGCATCATCCCAGGAGCCGGTCCTCCAACACCGCGGACAGGGCCAGCAAGACCGGGCTGAGCCTGAACGAAAGGCCCAGTGGGGATCCCACGCCCAGCAGCACGGCCAATCCCAGGGCCAGGGACAGCATTAGCAGAGCCAGCTTTGGAACGAGACTCTTCAGGAGGAGGAGGACCTTCAACGGTCATGGAGATAACCTCTTCGCCACGGAGGAGAACAAGGCCAAGGGTTCGACGATCTTCGCGTTCCTCGTTGGTGTTTTTCTTTCCTTTTGCAGGAGGGAGCTTCCGGAACTCCTCGCAGTCACCGATCACCAGATTCATGTGTCGATCGAAGGCCATGAATTTGCCCACCAACTGGCGTCCGTCTTGGATGGTGACTCGCATCCGGTAGTTGATGAATTGAAGCATTTTGGAACTCTTTGACATCGACATTGTTGCGATTCGGATTGTAGAAGAGAGAATCAGCAGAGCAGACGATGAAAGAGGAAGAGAAAGAAATAACACTAAAACCCTAGCTAGGGTTTTGATTTGATTTCTAAAGCGGGAGAGGGAGCGAGAGACAGACGGACTCTAGTTTTTGACCCGTGCCCTGCCCATGGTCCGCCTTTTTATCGACGTCTACTTGAAAGAAGGGGGCTTCTATTTGCACTATTTTTTTATATCTTTTTAATGATTTTATTATTATAGTTTTCTGTTATCCATTATAACTTTTTTAAAATTAAAATAAAAAAATTTCTTAAAATAATAAATAATTTTGGAATTACGTAGTACTTACTCTACATTTCTATCATTTTCTTTATTAATGACTAAAATTTAAATTTTAACAACTTCAAGTATAAAAAAATATAATATATGTAAATTATGTTTTTTTTTAAGTAAAAAAATAATAAATTTAAATCTTATAATTTTAGATAAAATATAAAAAATATATTAAAATAATATAATTTTAAATTAATAAAAAAATATTTTATATTTAACATTGGATAAAATAATTTCTATATTTTATAAAAAAATAAGTACGATATAAATATACTAATAATGAAAGGCAAAATCTTTTGAGTAGAAAATAAAAACTTATAAGGCTAAACGGTGTCGTTGTCCTCGGCATCGATTATACAAGATAGAAATGAAAAAAAGAAACAAACAGTGGGAGTTAGACGTGAAAACTGAAAGAGAAAAATCATATTTGTGATTCTGATAAACTGTTTTGAGATCTATAGGGAAGAAAGAAAGAAAGAAATGGCAGCAGCTCCAGATCACTTGTTCAACTTGAGGAACAATTTCTATTTGGGTTCTTACCAGGCTGCCATCAACAACAGCGATCTTCCCAATCTCTCCCCCGACGACGCCGTCGAGCGCGACTGTCTCGTCTACCGCTCTTACATCGCTCTAGGCAGCTACCAAGTACCCCGCCCCCTTTTTTATTGCATTCATTTAATTTCCTCTTTCTAAACAATTTCCGATTCTAATACTCATTGTTTTTGTTTCTCGAATCTCAGCTTGTCATCAATGAGATCGACTCCTCCGCTCCCACTCCTCTCCAAGCTGTTAAATTGCTCGCCCTCTATCTCTCCAACCCTCATGATAAGGTCAAATTTCTTTTAGATCTGCCCTCTTTCTTTATTATTGTTGTTGTTGTTGTTATTGTTATTGTTATTATAGAAGGGATCTGCTAAAAAATATAGGAAAAGGTGTTGGATTGATTGTGGGTTATGGGTGGGTGTGACTGATTTATCGTATTTAGGAATCAACGATTTCGAGTTTGAAAGAGTGGTTGGCAGATCCAGCAATTGGCAACAATGCCATCTTAAGGTTGATTGCTGGAATCATTTTCATGCATGAGGAAGATTATAACGAGGCTCTTAAACACACCAATGCTGGTGGCACCATGGAACTGTGAGTTTTCCTATTCAACTTCATTTTTGGTTCTTTATTAATGATGTCTGATTCTACTTCATTTTCTTTTTGTTCTTTGTTCTTGATATGTTCAAATTTGAAAACATTTGTTTTATGCTGTTGCTTCATCTACCCTGCTTAACCGATGATCCAATCATTTCATCTTTAGGCTTTTCGGTCCGTAGAAGTTGGGTTTATCAGATAGGGTGAAGATTACCCTCCATTATCTAGCCTCATGCTAGTAAGGGAAAATAAAAACAAAGTGGAGAAGGAATGATTGAGGGTGGTTTGAAATTAATAACCAACAGAATTCCATGTGAATCAGAACAACTAACCATTATACAGCCTTGCTGACGTTTAAATGTTCTGCTATTTCATATCGATCCAAAATTGCTGGTTGCCCTAACAGAAACATGCCACTTTTTGTTTATGTTTTTTTCATAACATGAAAATGCACTGAAATTGTTGAAATTGTAAAGCACATTATAACCTGTCTTCTTGTGACAAAAGAAAGCCCTTGGAGCTTGTGTAAATCCAAGGGTTAGGCTTTAGATGGTTCCTGAACTTTTATTCCTTGTGGCCCTGGGTGGTAATCCATTAAATAGAGAAACTTGCATCAAAATAAACAAAGAATGTCCTTTCCTAACAAAAAGATGATCCCTAACTGGTTTATTACACAAATATCAATGTTGCTCCACTTCCCAGGTCATTGAAGATACTTGAGCATATAGCCTAAGTGATGAATTTTATTTCGTAATCCCTGTGCCAAGAGAAATATAAGTGACTCACCCAGATTTAATGGATCAAAATAGGTGTGGTTGCTGCAAATTAAGTTACCAATTTATTTTTCTTTATACCACCCACACATTAAAAATTCTATTTTCATGGAAAACACATATCAGAAAAGATTTTAGATCAAAATAAAAGGATTTTATCAATAAAAAAAACGTTAGGAATATATCTCTTCAAACTACAATATACCAGAAGAATGGGTTAACTAAGAACCACAGTGAACTAGTTAGGCTCTTGTATGTTGCAGCTGACTTCTACTTGCTTACTATATGTATTTAGCAGTACAATTATTCTCTAATTTGTTGCTTACTATATATATTTAGCAGTACGATTATTCTCTAATTTGTGTTTGGTTGGTTGAAAATAACAACATGGATTGTTTATGGTTTCAAGCTTTTGACACCCGATGCTGAAGAAGGAAAATCTTTGTAAATAAGCCTACTTATAAGTAAAAGGCAAAATTCATGGTAAAAGCCCTCCAATGGTGGTTCTTCATACCTGACCATCACCATCCTTTAAATATTTAACAAAGTGCTGACTTTTAGGTGCACATTGTTCACTCTTCATCATCACAAGTTTTGCTCTAATTGCTTCAGCATTTTCTTTTGCAAGTTGTAGTTTATTCAGTTACCCTGATACTCTTAGAGATCTAATTGGCTGAGATGCTGCATTGTCTAGACTCACAGTGCCCTTTTTTCGATTAATCTTAAAAGATATTTTGCTGCAAGATAAATAGTAATTAATTCATTCATAGGCTAGTGACAATACAATATATGTTGCCTTTAAATGCTTATGTGCCTACCATGTCCATCATATTCTCTCCAGTAGATAGTATTGTCTCCATTTAGCCTGCTTCTGACTCATCTATGCTGTTTGTCTCATCTTCTCCACAATTGAATGGAATTTACATGCACAAATTTGTATTGCGTGTTACCTTTATACTGGACTTCTATTAGAAGAAGTTTTTCTTGCTTGAAAGTTGTTGAATCATTCTGTAAAATCTTTGTAGCAAATATACTTACAGATTTGAGCTAGGAGTTGGTGGCCTATTCCTTTAGAAAATGATTATGTTCCTTCTAGTGATTCCTCCAAAACACCCTTCAGTTACATCTAGTGACTTTGACTTGCCCTTAGACTGCTTAAGCAAAAATCTGAGTAACTTGTATATGTACAAGCGAATTGGAAGCTCTGATGCATCTGGTGAAGTCATTTTGTTCTGTGCTTTCAGGCATGCATTGAATGTGCAAATATTCATTAAGATGCACCGGTCAGATTATGCAGAGAAACAGCTGAGGGTCATGCAGCAGGTTGATGAAGACCATACATTGACTCAACTTGCAAATGCATGGTTTAATCTGGCAGTGGTATGGAATATCTTTCATTTTAAAAACACTGTAAGTGAGCAATCATGAATGGTGTAATGACATGTTATTCTACCAAATCAGGGTGGTTCCAAGATACAGGAAGCATATCTGATCTTCCAAGATTTCTCTGAGAAATATCCAATGACTGGATTGATCCTGAATGGAAAGGCTGTCTGCTGTATGCACATGGGAAACTTTGATGAAGCTGAAACACTGTTGCTTGAAGCACTTAATAAGGCAAGTTTAAATAGTGGACACTTTGTTTTCTCAAGATTTAAGCTTATGATTTGGCAATTCTTTTGGTGTTTATTTATAACCCCAGGAACAGGATTAACTACAGTCAATGTGTTTCATGATCATAAATTAGTCTTTTCTTTCAGACTTTATATGCATTAAGTTTCAGTTGGTGTAAATAAAACATCTGAGTGGCATCAAATGATATTGAATTTGACTCTTTGATTTTCCTGTAGTCCCTTATGTTCCTGTCAATTTTAAAATTTTGTATTCATCATGACACTGACTATTTCACTCCCAAGTTTCTCCAAGAACTCCCAAGTTTCATTGCTTCTTAGCAATTGGTTGGTTCATATCTATATCATTGTATGTGATAGGGGGTTTTTTGTCAATGGATATAGGATGCAAAGGATCCTGAAACTCTTGCCAACCTGGTTGTATGCAGTCTTCACCTTGGTAAATCATCTTCACGTTACCTAAGGTAAACTAGCTATTCATTTCCTGTCGTTTTGTTTTTTTTTCTGGCTTTTCTTTTATTGAACTCTCCCATATGAGTTTTACAGTTGATAAGTTTCTATAACCTTTTTTTATTCAAACTGCTCTATAAAAGATTGCAAAAATGGCTAGTTTAGCTGATTGGAAAAGAGTCCATCAAGTTCAAGAGTTATACATGGCAGCTAGATTAATGGGGACCCAATACCCTAAGAGGAGTTTCCATTTTTTTCATGTTAGCATACTTTATTTTGTCTTGGTTTCTATGAGATATTGTAAAGCACTACAAAAAGAGCATATCACTGCATCCTAACTGCTAAGTTCCTAGTCTGGACTGCCTAGTTGGAAACAAATGTTTGGCATATCTTCAAACTGAGATTCGACCATCCTTTTAATCAATTAATATTCATTGAAGTTTTCTGAGGATATATTTGTTTTTGCGTATTTTATTTTTTGAAATCTAAGTATAGTCATTGAAGTTTTCTGAGGATATATATATTTTTTTTGTATTTTATTTTTTGAAATCTAAGTTAAGGCTTGAAAATCTTACAATTGTGTGGCTTTAGTACAAAATGGTGTTTGCTGGTGCTGAGCAGAACTTTGCTTATCAATCTACTGTAAAAATCAGATTTTCCTCTTGGCTTAGTTGCCTGTTTTGAATTTCCCTGGCTCCTAATTATGCATAATGAAGATGGCAGACAGTCCTACTTTAAATCATATGAAAAGGATCACATATACTCTTTTAATATTTATTTAGGTTGGGCAAAATAGGATTCAAATTTGACCTTGTTTTGGGAGAGAGGTATTGCTAGCATCATGGCAATTCCTTAGCCACCAATTAGTGGACTTTTAAGTCTTTAATTTGCATATAACTCTTTAGTTTGCATTTGCCCTCTTGCTTTTAATAACTTATTGAGTCAACATGCAAATTTCACACGGTGCAATATGCATTCTGCAGAGTCGTGATTGTTTACACTATAGGATTAGCATGACCATAAATAGTCAGAATGATCATGTAGTCTACCATCAACAAAATATAAGGGAGTTTTGTTGAGTCACTGATTATTGAATACTGAGTTGTAGTAGTTTTAATTTAAATCAAGAAAGACGAATTTTATTGTAGCTTGTTGAATATGGAAGTCCTATTATTGTAACTGGAAAGGACCAGAGTGGGATTCTTCAACACTCACTATGCATGCAATGTTAAGAGTATCTTCTTTTGTTATTTGGTGCATATTCATGCATGCTTACCATGCAAAGCTTCTTATTTCAACTTATATAAGTTGAAGCAGCATTGCTGTTTGAAGAAGAGAGCTTGCTGGATGTTTTCTTGATCTAAATGTAGCTTGCATCATATCTTTGCTCCTTTGGTGCTTCAGAATATGACTTAACCTTAATTCTACCTCAATGGCTTAAAATTTCAAGGCCTTACTGCTAGGCCCTTCAAGTCGTCTATTCAGCTACAGAGTAGACTAATGGAATGTATTGTTGTCACATCTTATATTCTCTGCTATGCTGTTGTACATCTTAATTGAGGTGCTACATTGTTGATTATTTGGGCAAATGCTCCCAATCCTGACCTTGTGATGGTTACTTTGCAGCCAATTGAAACTGACACATCCAGAACACATTCTTGTTAAACGAGCATCATCTGCAGAGGATAGCTTCGAAAGAGCAGTGCAATCAGTTGCTTGAAGATGTGGTCAATGGCACAATTGTTTCGGTAATTCTTTTGGTTTTGTAACCTAGCAAGCAGAATATATGATGAATATGGACGTCTGGATTGGTTTATTTTTGCATGAGGTACATGATATACTAAATGTGTCTATTTGGTTTGGCCCGGTACTTGGAAACATTGGGATTATATTGTATGATTTTTGGCTTATTGTGTATTAATGTTGAATTCATCAATCATCATCTATATCATTGCGATCAGCTGTTTTCAAAAGAATTTTCCTTTTCAAGTATACCTCAATAAATGGCAAAACATGTAATCATCGGCATGCCATGGATGATTACATAACTATTGTTATTCACGTCTTCTAATTTCTATTTTTTTAATTTTAATAATCGACATTTAATCTTTGACAGTTTAAAATATATATTAAAAAAAAAAACAAATTTTATAAGATGGAAACAATATCAAAGTGTTGAGTGACTAAAATATATTGAATAAAATAGGAAGTAGTGACATTTCTTTTATAAATATATATATGTATTTTATGGATTGCCAGCGATTGGAAATTTAGATTAGTTAAATATTAATTTTTTAAAAATAATTATATGATTAAAATTTAAATTTGTTAAATATTATTTTTTAAAGATAATTGTATATATGAATTAATGAGAGAATAATAGAAAATTTTTTATTTAATTCTCTTTTATCTTCTATTCTTTTCTTCCATTCTTCTTCAGAGAGAATTGGAACAAAGTACCCAGCTTTTTAAGAAGACTATTACCACGACTTGTTAAGCTCCATTTAGCAGGGATTTTAAGCGGCCACAAAGCCAGAATTGTTGAATCTATTAGCAATGAAACCGGGAAGAAAAAACATGAGCAAAAAGAATCAAGAAAAGCTATATCTGAGCCTTGGCATCATATTATTAAACTATCATTATCTTTTCCAATACACATATAATGAATTGGCTGCTCCCTATAACTAACCAAATAATGTAATAGCAATGGAAGAATTTAATCTCAAATTTTCCTCCCATCTTCTATGTGAGAGATAGAAGAAACGCAGCCGGAATCAAGCCGTCTGGGGTCTGCGTTAGCCTTTTGCTATAAAATGCAGTGAACTACTCAAGAAACAATCACCTAAGAGGCAGCTGCGTATCCATCACGATGCACCTTTTGCCATCTCCATGCAATCTGTAAACTCTCCTGGAGATCAGTAAATTGAGCAGTCCAGTTCAACTCACGCCTGATCTTAGTTGGGTCACTAAACACTTCCGCATAATCTCCAGGTCGGCGGGGAAGATAGTCAACTTTTATCTCCACCCCTGTGGCTCTCTTACATGCCTCCACAAACTCCTTCACTGATCTACCTCTTCCAGTGCCAACATTGTAAATTCCAACTTTACCCGGCTTTGCCTTTTGAAGAGCTTTAACATGAGCATCAACCAGGTCAGTAACATCAATATAATCACGTATGCAAGTGCCATCATGTGTTTTGTAGTCTGTTCCCTTGACCTGCAGGAAAGCCCAAAAACCAGATAGACAAAATCAGAATTTAATATTAGCATATGAACACCAAATGCCACCTGGTGTAGCTTAAATGGTTCATAGAAATTTTAGGTGATATAGCAAAACAAAGTTACCCAAAAGCTAGAAGACTTTTATCTTACCATTGTGCATTGCAATCAGTTTGAATCAAAAGGCAAAACCACAGACATGTGGAATGACAGGTGTGATGACATTATAATAGTTATATGTATAAAACAAACAAGAAAACAGCACACATACCATATTCAATTGAAAAATACAGTTGTAATAAATAATACACAGTTTATTTTATCATACATTAGATGACCTTTTTCACCTGAAAAAGAAAGCATTATTATTAAACATGTGAAATGACAGATAATTCTTCACTCAGTCCAGGTCTTTCAAATCTTTCGTGAGCTCAAAATTTTGCCTAAAGTATTAAGCAAATGCTTGGAAAGGTGATGTCAGCAGAAAAGAATAAAATTATATGCTCAAAGAATTCAGTTCTGCAAATAATCATCTACATCAAACTTGTTTCAAGGAAAAGATGAAATGCAGACATTATAAATGTTTATTGAAATTTCATAGCAGCTGTCAAACCACAGAATTAGTCATATTTACTTTTAACTAAATGCATGGAGACCATCATCAATTTGATTGAGACCATATTAGATCATGGCTTTAGTAGCCTTCTTTGCACTTCCTCACGGGCAGGAGGAGAACAACGTTCTCAAAATTATCCAATTTTTACATCAGCAATAGATTGCTCAGGCCTTCAGAAGAGGCTGCTGCTGCTACTTTCAGGTTTAAAAATTAACAGCAAAACTGTCAATAAGATCTGCACCTTATGAACTCTCAAAGTTCATCATCTTCCTAACATCGGTCAAACTGTTTTCTTAAGTTGCAGTATATAACTAGTTATTCACTTCCTGATCCCATGTTTAGCTAGAACTACAAAACAATTACTTAAGATTAGCAAAGTCAAGGGGTAAAAGGAATAGCATACCTTTAGACCAGGAATGATACCACGAGCTGCATCAAAACAAGCACCTGAAATTCGTCCATGCTCACGCAACTCAGGTCTGGGAGCCTCACCTAATCTTCCTTCAGGATCAGACCCGATCACATTGAAGTATCTGAAAGATATTCACCAAAAAATAGTCATAACCACGGGAAAATATTTTGTAATTGACATTTTTAATCTGCAGAAAAAAAAACTTAAAAAAAGTGCATATTGTAGTACTATCAGTAATTGTGGTCACAACCCTACACATTGAATATCATACGAGGGATTGCACAGTCTGAAAATTTCACCGATCATAAATTTGTATGCTATGAAATAAGCAACCTTCTACGCTTCATTTTGCCTATGATCTAGAACTACAAAAAGCCTGTGTTAGAAACAGGATTCGGTAGCCTAATATGTCCTATATTTGCAGCTGTTAGCTGGCAGAACAATCATAACTAAATGAATTAACTACCTCAGATTACCAAAAAAAAAAAAAAAAGAGTATGAAAAATCTACAAGCGTACACAAATACTTAGTTTTGGTTTAAGGCATGGCAGACTTATGGGATATTGTTAAGTTACTAAAATTATGCAATTGAGATAAAAGAAAACAGATTGCAAATAAGAAAATCAAGAAAAGGTAAAAAGCATTATCAAGATTCTTGAAACTTCTAAAAATAAACTAAAATACAAACCTTAGGATCATAACAGCCATGTCTGAATTCTTAGAGAAATCCAGGATGATATCTTCCGCCATCTTCTTAGCTTTTCCATACGGATTGATTGGAACCTGAGTTGTTGCAAAACAAAGGTCAGTTGTGTTGTATTATAACTGTTTATGCATCGATAAGTTGATAAAGGTCGATCCTTGAAATCCTTGGCCTCAAACAAAACATTTAGAAAATAATTAAGCAAAATACCAAGTTTGTAACTTGCCTGTGGGGTTTCTTCAGTGATTGGCATCTTTTCAGGCTCCCCATATGTGGCACATGTACTAGAATATATCAAAGTCCTAACACCATGAGCAGCCATTGACTCTAAGACCACCAAGGTGTTTGAAGTAATGTTGTGATAATACCTGTACATCATTGCCACATTGTAGAGTACATCAATTGGGCGATTAGTTTAAATATTATGTGATCAGATATTTCAAATAATAATAGGTAACCAACAGTGCAAAAATATTTCTCAACCACATCCAGGATCGAATCTTAATAGATGCTGATGGTTTTCCCCAGAACATCAGTGTCAAAATAAAGTAATTTCCAATGGCAGAGTTAATGTAAATAATAAGAGGACATTTGAATGGTGATGGCATCAGTAACAGAGCCAGTAGTTTAGTGAATAGCAGCAGCAAAGGTTGTGGCTGAATAGCATAGTTGGTTAGATGAAGGCACTCAGAAAGAAAACAGCAAGAAGCAAGCCCCACGTTCCAGGGTAATTTCTTTTTCATTTCGAACCCTTAGGTTAAGAGAAAGAAAGTGCACCAGACAATTCTAAAGGCTTTATACATGGAAGTCAGGATGTTATCAAGCATGCTTGGTAGAACAATATATCTACAGATCCAAAATAACAAAATGAATCCAATTTAAATTTCCATCTGAAATCTAGTGACCTAGAATAGCTCTAAACGGCCTTTATTGTGATGGAAAATTTTTATCTTCATTTCTGGTGCTCTCTTAAATCATGGAAAGTGCAGTTACAAAAACTTAAATAATTAGTGAAATTGAATTTATCTTATTAAATGGTATCTCTGCCATGTAATTTATAAACAAGAGCACAAACTTAGTTAGGCACAAAGGGTTGCCAACAGCAGCACCAATGAAGCATACACTCCTTACACTCATTTCATAGCACTATAGCACACAGTTAATTTCTTCAACTAAACAAGCTCTTGTCAAAAAATCAATTTTTTAGCATAAACAGCCAAATGAGCAATCTACTTCACAGGTCATCCGACCTATACTAACTCTGCCAATCATAAATCATAAAGGAAACTTACTTGAGAGGATCAAGTGTGCTCTCCCCAACATATGCAACAGCTGCAAAGTGCATTACAGCATCAAATGCATTTTCTGAAAATATTTTATTTACCTAAAATATAAAATCAAGGAAATAGTACACCACATTCATGTTTAAATGCCTAAAATTGATAATTAAAAAAATAGTCACAGTAAATTTCACAAAAAGGATACAGCTTTTGCATCCCCCAGATCAGCATAAATGAACTGAAGCCATCCAGGTTCTGGAAATAATTCTTGTAGAACCTTCACAGAACCTATGTTTCCACGTGAAAGATTGTCCTGCAAAAGAGGCAACTTCTTCCTTAAAACCCACACTAATCACTATCCACAAGCTGGAAAGATTAGAAAGGAGATTGTTACATATCCTAAAATAAAAATATACCACAACAGTTACACGGTATGACTCCTTCAGAAGTCGTAAAGCAGCATGTGAACCAATATAGCCAGCACCACCAGTTACAAGAACATGGGTTACCCCTTCTTCATGTTGGGAGAACTGGAAAGATAGAAGTCAAGAAATGGAAAAAAAAACCAGAAGTAGAAATATTATATAACTTAAAAACAGCCCTACTACAGAAAGAACTGGACTGATTCCAAGTTCTCATACAAAGTAGCAGCAATTACAATTTTCCTTATGTGGAAGTGAAGATGATATTAACCACATGCAAAGGGCAAAGGATATATCCATAATCAAGTGAACAGTTTGATTAAACTAAGCCATCAGGCAATGACAACATGCAAGAATGAATTCTTAAGGAAAATATCATAGGGTCCTGATATAATCACAGATGGAATCCCAGAAAAATATATCATATCCATACATAAGAAGTATCTTAACAAGTTTATTAAAAATCAACTAAAAGCAATAACTGTTTAGCAATAGTAGTGAACAATGATTGCTATTTTTTTTTCAATTATCAAACTAATCAAGATATCCACATGAAAAACATGAGGCACGATCTTTTGATAGAATGAACTAGATCACTGTGCCCCATATTTGTATGTAAGACAGAGAACAAATATTGCCTCCATTATCAACTGCCCTTGTAAATTTTAACTTCAGTATAGCAGAGTAGAGAGAAAAGTAGAAGAACTAGAGAGAGAACCAACTAGGTACCCGACTTGGAGTATTGAACGTTGGGGATTGCTTGAGCATGATAATGCATAAGGCTGTAAGAGTTGCAGCCATAAGGATTTTTCCTACAAGATTGTTCTTCCTTTTGGGATCAGGATATTCCATGCCTACATGCAAAACACCAACAACAACAACAACAAAATTAGAAAACAATTTCATCCACTTTTATATCATCAGGAGCACATTAAAACATTAGCAAGTCATATTCCAAATAACAAATAGCTGAAGCATAAACTAACTTGTAAAGATAACAAAATGCATTTTTTCAACACTCAGTAACAAATTGTAACTAAATTTTTGGGAAAAAAGGGTAAATAATATAAATAATATCAATAAGTTTCTCAGAACAAGATGATTGATTATTACTTTTCCAAATTTCACAGGAATTTGGAAATTTTGAACTTTCAAAATGAAAATGGCAACAAGAAAGAATGGCCATCAAAATCATGAAACTAAAATAAGCAGACTTGAGTTAGATTGAATTTGAGAGAAAATCTTACCTACAAACGGCATAGGTCTAGTAGGCCTTGGCTGGCTTCTTCCTCTTGCAAAATTTAGCATTTGGAAAAAAGCTTCTTATGAATTGTGTTAAGCTGCAAGAACCAGAATTTATGTGTCAATTTCAGTGATCAAGCAACAAACACCCTTCCTTGGAAATGCTTCTGTGACAAATGTGCTGAAAAAAGAAAAGGAACACTGATTAGCACATTTCTGAAATATTAAGAACACAAGAGAGCCATATCAGAATCATAAAGAAAAAAGGGTAAAACAAAAAACAAAATTCCATTATAAATGGGCCCTCCATTGAATTTCAGAAAAGAAAAAAAAGACACCACAAAGGTTGAATTCCAAAAGTATTAACTTTTATTTAAAAATAGAAAAACCCATGAATTTTGTCACATCCCAATTCAAAACTCTATAACCACAGACAAAAGAGAGCCAGAAATTCACGATCCAACAAAACCAAATAGAAAGTAAAAAGAATGAAGAAAAAAAATGAAAGCGTTGAAAATAAAAATAAAAAACTCATTTACAATTCTTTGTCAGAGCATGTCTGGGAAAGTATTATAATCAAAATAAATAAAAAATTAAAATTAATCCATAAAAAAGATAATTTGATAAACAAACAATTTATTTTATTTTTATGAATCAGAAACAAACCCAGTTAAGGAAAGCTAGAAATCTAAATCACCCAGGAAAACAAAAAAAAAAAAAAAACCCAAGATTTAATCATTCTCAAAAAAGTATGGGAATTCAAAGAAAAACACAAAACAAGAACCAGGCTTTAAAGGCAGAGGCACCAAAGGAAATGAAAAAAAAAAATTACCTGAAAATAAAAAGAAAAAAGAACATTAATGAGGGTTTGAAGGTGGCCAAAAAAGACAAAAGGAAAAAACAAAGTGAAAATGCAGAAGAATGGGTTCAACTTGGCATCAACAAAACGATCTAAACAACAAATTCATAATACATGCATATATGCAATGCAAGAAAATGTTGAATAAAATAAAGAAAACGCAAAATTAAAAAGAAAAAACGCACCCACGATGATTGAAACATGAGCGAGAGAAAGGGAAAGAGAGGAAACGTAGAAAGGAGAAGGAGAGGAGAGGAGAGGAAAAGAGCAGGTCCGAGGTCCCGGTCTTTATGGGTACGTTTGAACATAAAAGAAGAGCTCAACATCAAAAAGAATAAGAAAACGAAGAGAGAGAAAAAGAGTTGTTACTATAATAGGCGGATTGTTCCCCGTGTCCACAGTGTCAGCCGGTGAGCTTAAAATAATATTCGTTAATTTGTATATTCATATAATATAAAATATTAAAATTTATATATTTATATTATATAAATAATATATATTATAATTATGTTAATATCAAAATAAAAAATATATTTTTAAATTTTAATAAATTTAAAATATAATAATTATTAAAATTTTAAATTATATTATTTTTATATATTGTATTATATTGTATTATATAATTATATCGTATTTTAAAATGATTGTATCAAAATAATTATACAAAATGACAAATTTGGAATAGGGATAGGGTGCAACAACTACATTTGCGGAGGAGCGACAAATGCGGGGAGGGTTGGACTCGAATTGCGTGCCAACATACATGTCATTGTCAGAGCTTATGTGATTTGCGTCCCACATGTTCCACTGCTCTTTTCTTTTACCATATTTTGGTAAATTTTATAAATGATTCCTAACTTTTTACATCATTACATTTTGGTCTCAAGGCTTTAAATTTTATCCTTTCGTCCATTTGGCATATCATCATCTATCTCTTTTTTTTTTCTTTTTTTCTTTTTTTTTTCACTTTTTATAGTGTTTCTTTTTATTTTTCCTGCCAATTGCGATCTTTTTCACCCTTATTGATAAGGAATTCAACATAAACATTGGGATGACTCCAGTGTTAGTGATACTTAGTTGCTATAGTTCTCAATGATAGCTACTTTAGGGCTATAATTTCTCTGGTTAAGAAGTTGTAGGAAAGATTTTCAAAATAATATAAAATTTTCTGCTAATTTAATCTGTAAATTAACCAAATAATTAGTTGCAAAAGTAGACTATCTTTCAAAGAAAATGCTTTGAAAACTCATTTTCAATATGAATTGGTTTTTTATTCTTTTTCAAAAAGATTTAGGAATGGTTTTTTTTTTTTTTTGGCTGAAGATTTAGGCATTATTATTATTATTTTTGGTTTCTTTTCTTCTCTGAAAATAATGCATAAATGGAGCGATTTTCATTGATAAAAAAAATTAATAGCTAAATATAACTTAATGACACGTGAACTTAAGGGTCATTATGGAATCCTTTTTTGAGAGAACTAAATTTTTTTTAATTTTTAATTAAATTAAATTTAAAATAATAGTATTAACTTTAAAAAAGCATAAATATTAAATTTTAAATTGAGTATTTAATTATTATTAAAATTAATGACTCAATTGATAAAATTTAAAGGCGAGAATCAAAATAAAATTTAATTTTAAAAAAAATTAGGACTAATTAATTGGTTCATGATTTATTTGTTCAAAGAGTAGAATTTGAATTTCCCTTCCTTAAATAAATAAAAAAAAGATGTTGATATTAATAATAAAATTGACTAATTCGCATAAAAATAAAAGATAAAATAAAATAACATACAAAAAAATTAGAGGAGAGGATAAGTACAAAGTGTTGAAAATTTAATAGAATCAAAAGTTTTATTCGATTCAAAATTTTAAAATTTTAAATTTAATTTAATTTCAATCAAATTTTATTTTTTTACTTAAGTTTGACTTATGATTTATTTTAACAGTTTGAATTCAATGTGATTAGATTCGATGAATTATAAATATAAAAATTAAATATATTATTATTTATATATTTAAATATAAATATTTATTAAATTAAAATATATTTAAAAATAAAAAATTTAATTAGACTTCTAAAAATTTCAAATTAAATATTAAAATATTTTAACTTAATTTATTTTATTTCTCGAAAAATATAAATTAAATTCGATAATAAATTAATCAACTTTAAATATTCACCTATTAAAATTTTAAATAATAATTTACTGGTTTAAATGTCAAACGTCATAACAACCTGACATAAATATGTGTGGTACCCATGGGCATGGGCGGTTGCCACGTTTTACTTTTAACTTTTTTTGACCACGACCAACAAAATAAAATTCACCCACTTTTAGATCCACTCGCGGGCCCGTACCAATATGTTGTTGTCGGTAGAGATTGCCAACCTTGACAAAGTTCAGAGCTTCTATTATAAACAATTGGATGTCAAAAAAACAACAGGTTTAAATTGACACTAGAATTTGGTATGACTGATTATTAGAGCTAAGGAAAAATAGAAAATACTGAAAATTAATTTAAATTATAATATTTTATTCAATTTGGATTGAATTTTTTATTTGATTCGATATAAATTTGGATATTAAATATTTTTATTAAATTTGAATCTTGTTTTGAGTCAAAACATTAAAAAATTAAAAATATTTTGATAAAATTAAATTATATATTTTTATTTTTTTTATATATTTTAAAATTTTATAAAATAAAATAATTATTTTATGTTTAAATCTAATTAAATATATTAAAAATTATATTAAAACAATATCAAAAAATTAAATGTCAAAAATCAATTAATAAAATTAAACTGATAAAATTCGATTTGAATCAAATTAGTTTTAAAGAAAATCAGTTTGAACTTAGATTGAATTTTGAAAATCTATAATATTATATATTATTAAAAAAAATTGAACCAAATTTTATTTTATCTGAATCGTTATCACTCTTGCCAATCACAATTTAACTTTTTGTTCTTTTAATTTTTTTGACCAGAGTACTTATTTAAGTATTTTTATGTAATAATGGGTTTTTTTATAATTCGTTGAATGAAAAATATGCTTTATAAAAAATTTATAAAGTTATAAATGTTTCTTATTTCATATTTATAATGAATAATCTATACCATATCTCTATTATTATAAAAGCTCTAATTAAATTAGTGTCATGAGTCAAGTAACACCAATTTAGCTAAAGAATTAATTAAAAATAAAAATACATAAAGGTGGAATAATAATTCGTTTTCCTTAAAATAAAGAAATAATTCAAATTTTAAAACTCCTTTCTTATTTCTTCTCTATTTTAAAATTTGAATGATAAAGTGATAAATTAGGATTCAAATCTTAATAACTTTAAATATAAAAAATATATAAATAGTTATTTCATCTTTTTCTCATTATTATATCTTAAGATAACTATAAATTTAATTTAAAAAAGAAAACTATAATTTTTTTATTTATTCTTTTAATATTTATTTAAATAATCAATCTTTTTATTTATTTCACTCACATAAAAAGTGTGCATATGATTTGTGTTCTTAAAGCCCTTAAGTGAATTGGTTATTAAATTTGTGTCGTGGGTAAAATGACATCAATTTAGTTTTTTTCTTCATAAAACACCAATTCAATTGAAAATAAAAAAAATCAAATAATTTATTTTATCAAATATAAAATTAAATATATTTGTGTCTTTTCACTTTAAAAAGTAATTACCTATTAAAAAATTACATTTTTTTAACATTACTTCTTTTAAAGCATAATTTTTTCACTTATAGTAGATGTGTCAAATCCATACTATTATATATAAAAAGTATCCTAAATGATTCTGAGGCTGCCATGTGTATGATTTTTTTATTAGTTTCTCATGGTTTTTTTTCCCTTTTTGAAGACTTTTCCTTTTGATTTTTGGAGTTTGATTGTGAAGATATCAAAGGGTCACATGATAGTTATGAAAGATATCAAAAGGTTAGGTGACACTTATGGAGGATATCAAAAGGTCATATGGCATTTATAGGAGATATCACACTTCAAAATTCACATAAACCCAAAAATCCCACATACTCAAAACCCTTTGTTTTACTTACTCTTTTTTTTTTTTGCACTTTTTTCTTGACGGAGTTTGTTAGGCCTTTCAAGTTTGGGATTTCTGGTTGGAAAAATGTCTTTTTGTCAAGAATAGTGGTGGAAAATGAGTTTTAGGTGGTGGTGAAATTGGCGGTAGATAGTGGGTTTAGTGGGGGTTTTGGTTGGTGACAGTTATAATGTTGAGACTTTGGAATGCAGATGATTCATATGTGGCGTTGATGGTGTGTTATTTGGAGAGGTAAAAAGTTGTAAGATATTCAAGTCTTGGTAGACGGATGGGTTTCTACAGGGTTGTGATGATGGTTTACAGTAATTGTGGCTTTGTGGTCTCGAGTTGGGTGATTTTGTGGTTTTGGTAAAGGTAGCCTTCTTTTTCCCCCCACCATTAAAATAGTATAATCAGTTTGAAAACAAATTTTGTAACGTGTTTATACTTTTATTTTGTAAATCTATTTATTGTATATTTACAATAACTATATTTTATTTTGTTATACTTTTACTTTGAATTAATAAAATACAAGTTTTCTATGAATTTACTCGGTTTATTTGTACTAATAAATTGATAGAAAATAAACTAGCACATAATTTATTCTGTACTAAACTTTGATTTTTCTTGGATGCTTCATTTTTTCTTGATTTCTCAAAAGAAATTAAATGGTGTAATAGATCAAGCTATGGCTATAATGAAGAACATTAACCAATAGCAAAAAATAAGATGGAGGAAGACTAAAAAGGTATTATAGGTAACCTTAGTGTTGGCATTAAGGAGCTTCAAAAATTTTCTTCATTTGACAATGGGTTTAAACCTAAAAAAATGTTTTCGAGGATGAAAAAGAGGACCCAGGTAATGAATTCTTCTAAGTTCCCTCTCTTTTTTCTTTTTATTCTTCTTCATGGTAAAGAAATAAGAAATGTAATTGTTTTATTTTTGTACAATTTTACAATAAAATGAGAGCTTTAAAGAATATGTTATTTACATGGTCGACACTTCTTTTAAAATGTTCAACACTACATGTCCTGGTGTGAGTTTTCTATTTTATTAAATAAAACCTATTATATTAATGTCTTTTATTTTTTTCTTTTTCCTATTGTGCTAATGTCTGGGTTGTAAGCATCAATAAATCAATTGGTTTTTCTTTCTTATTTTTTTTGTAAGGTTTAATATGGTAATTAAGTTATCTCTTTATGGTTATTCTTTGATTAAAATGTTATTACCTTTTGCTATTTGTAGATAGTGCAATTTGACTAGCAATTATTGATTTTTTTTAAATTTTTTAATATTGACAGAAAGAACAAAATGATGAACCTCATTTCTATGTTGTCATCAGCTGTATTGTAGAATCACTTAAGACTTAAATTATTAGTAGATCACATGATGAAGTTGCAATTTGCTTCTTTAATACTGTAATATGCAATTCTAACAAACTAGGCTGTTTATGTTGATATTAATTGTTTGATTTGTTGATTTAATTTTATACATTTGTGTTTAATCTTTTTTCTCTTCAATTTATGTTGTATAATTGTAGCAAATTTTGGATCAACAATAAGAAATGGAATTATTTATGTTCATATTTACTTTGAATACTTTTCATAACAAGCAATGTACAAAATTGAATTTTTGATAGTGACAATTCTAAAAAAAAATTATGTTTAATTTTATCAAATAATATAGTCATTTTTATACAACATTCAATTCATATTTCCTAATTGCCTCATGATTCAGGATTTGAGTTCTTCATGGACTATAATGCTAGCCAGATCTTTGCAATTTGAATTGTTTATGCATTTGTTTTCATTTTATTATAATGTGATGTTGCATTATGAAAAGTCTATTTGTATTTGATTCTCAACATTTGCCTCGCCTGTGCCTTATTAGTTTGCATTTGATTATAAAACATGGAATGCACTTTTAGCAATTTTGTACATGCTATATCATAGAAATATACATTTCTAATTATTATATAATTGTTGCATTGTGATCTACAGCTATAATATTCTAAAATCTGCTGGTGTTTTTCTGGATTGTTTTAGTGTTTTACTAAGCTGCCAAGAAAATATAAAAGTAAGCATAAGTGTAACCTTTATTGTTCATGTAATCTAAAATAAATCTATATTGTTGCTCATTGAATATTAAGTACAAATATCTTTTTTATGTAATTTTGGTTGCCAAGTACTCCTTAGCTTGGCTGTTTTGAAATTGACAAAATTGATTAGAGTAAAAAATTTTAGGTGTGTTTCTTGGATGTTGCAGTTGTTGAAAAAAAGCTTTAAAGATGTTTATCTAGTAGCTAAAATGGTGGTTTTCTTTTGTTCCAAATGGGTTTATTGCAGAATCTAAAGTGCTTGATCAATTGGAAGCCAAAAAGATTTTTGTAAATTTTATCAAAGACAGGATATTCGTTCCAATTGTCAAAGGATGCAAACATGATCCTCTTAAGGACATTATTCTATTCAAGAGTAATTTAGTTAACTCATTGCTTTCATTATTCTTTATCATGTTTGATCAATTTGCTTATAATTTATTGTAATTTTTTATTTTTTCATAACGAAAGAAAGTTTCTCACAATTCATGGATATTAATAGAGTTATGATTAGGCTTGCCCAAAATTTGATTCTATTTTCATTGTTGAAATAATGATTTTTGATCAGGATTGTCCTGATTTGGCATTGAACGGGTCATGATAGAAAGGTTTAATCATAAAAAGTGGGACATAAAGAGGAAGCCACATAAAATTAGGGTCAAAACTTTTTAAATCCTATTTTTTATTTTAGGTAGCTCATAAATGTCCTTTAAGAGAGCTAAACTTGTAGCCTCTTAAGTTTAATATTTTATATTTACAGATAAACTTTATGAATTATTAATAAATTACAAGATACTAAAATGAAGCTTGTTCAAGATTCTATTTACATGTTATGTTTTGTCTTTTATTGCAAGCAAGTTTCTTTTTATCTTTTTTATGTTACAAAATCTTTTTCTTTACATATTTCTAAAACCTTTTTGTTAAAGCAGGCTTTTAATTGTTGACAATCTGTTCAAGCATACATCAACTATTTTTATCTTAGTAATACTTGAGAATTAAAATAAAGGTTGGAATTTTAAGGTCTATAATGAACAAAATTTGAAATTAAATGTCAGAGTAACATTTGACTTTATAAATATATTGGTCTTCAATTTTTTAGGAATAAAAGATTTAACAAAGTTGTACATATGGCTCTACCACTAATTGTTTAGTAACGAGTATGAGAGCTTATAGATAGTATTATATAGTTGCTGTGGTGAATGTATGACTTCATAAAATGACATGTTTATTTCCTAGCATTTGCCCTTTCTATTATTAAATGTGTTATTATGACTTTCTTTGCTTATTGGGAGCAAATATCTCTTCTGACTTTATGTGATGTACTAAGCCTACTTTACATGGTAACACACATTACCTTTATGCCAATGACTATTAGTACCAAAATGGTAGAATTGTTTGAAATTGGTTATCTCTCATTACATGCTCATAATAAGAGCCAATTTGTTTTGATAAACTTTGTCTATCTCTTTATGTAGAGTTCGGGATTTATCTACAAGACAAAACCATAGCAAGGTAAAACTTTGTTTTATACATAAAGAATGTTTTTGCAATAAAAACACCTAAAAAAAAGAAAATTGTTTTGAAATGCAAGCTTAAAGACTCATATTTTCATATGTATTTGATGTTTCTTATTTGCTTTATTCTAATATTTTTAACTAGGTGAGTTGTACCTATTCAGCTTCGTGAAAGGAAGAGAAATAGGAAATGACAAGTTAATTGGCATTCTCGATTTTTAACAAATTACATACAAAAATATTGATGCATGTGGATTAGTAACCAAATTTCAGTTCTTACAAGTAATGTATGTTTTCTAAGCTATGTTCAAAAAAACAATACCTTATGTCATATTATTCTCTCTAGATTATAAGCTTTTGGAACCAGAGTTTTGTTTTAGTGGAAAACTTGGTTAAAATTTCCACCCTAATGACTTGAACATCCCCTTGGGTTTTATTAAAAACTTCATCCTAATTTAAACCCTCTACTACTCTAGCTTTTTTTTTTCACTTCATAGACCTTAAGGTTCTTCACATGCTAAATGTATGGAAGCGTTTCCATGTCTTCTAATTTTGCTTTTACTTTTGGTTCTTTTGAGTCTTGATCTCTTTCTTCTCTTAGATGTCTTTTATGTTTCCCTCTGTAAAAAAAAAAGTTAATTTTATATTGGACAGTTTTCTGAAACAAATTTGTTAATGACAAGCACTTGAAAAAAGGTGACTATTGTCTCTTTGAAATGATCACCCATAACACTTTCTATGTTATCATCACCGTGACTATAAATAAACTTATTCATACCTGCACTACAAGAAATCTGACATATATTGATGCTAAAAAAAGTATCGGTAAATTCCCAAAATACATCAATATAGCACCATAAACTTTATATCGACTGTCAAATTTGATGAATTTTTAATCGTCAGTATATCCTTTATTGGTACAGACCTATAATCACAGTTTTTAAAGTGTTAAAATAGCTTTCAGAGGTATACCTATGGTTCAAAATCGTTAATAAATGTATATCTATTGGTATAACATCTGTTGTGTGTTCTACCGTTATATCTTTTATCGATAGTTAACACTTGTCAGTATAGACTTATATGTTTTAATTTTTTTTGCCTATACCAACGGTTAATGGTCATCGGTATAGATTTGTAATTTTTTTACTTATACTGATGCTTAAAGCAGATTTGAAGTTTTTAATTTTCTCACCTATACTGACGGTTAGTGCCCGTCAGTATAGATTTATATGTTTTATTTTTTTTTTTACCTATATCGATAGTTAACGCCTTTCAGTATGGACTTTTAATTTTTCTTACCTATATCGATGCTTAGTATCTGTCAGTATAGACTTGTATTTTTTAATTTTCTTACCTATATTGACAGTTAGAGATTGTCAGTATAGAATTATATGCTTTAATTTTTTTTACCTTTATCGACGATTAGAGAGTGTCAGTATAGACTTATATGTTTTAATATTTTTATTATATTTTGGTGACTGTTAGTATCGCCTAAAATATTCCAACGATCAAGTGCGTTAGTATAAATGTTAAGATGTTGGTAAAATTTTTTAAAAACTTATATTTTTAATTATTACTATTAATTTATTTATAATCATAATATGATATGTTTCGTATAAATAAAAAAAATACAATAAAGTAAAAGATATTTAATACCATTAAAACTACAAGTAAATTATTTATAATCCATAAACTTAGTATAAGAGAAAAACTAAAGTCATTGTACCAAGTCTGATAAAACAAATATAGATAAAGAGTTACACCACCTCACCCTAAAAAACACAATCATAAGTTTGCACCACCAGACACCTAAAGAACTTTTGATCACTTTAAAACTTCAATAGAACTCTGATAATCTTAAAAAATCTGTAAATAAACAAATAATTACCAAACCACCTTAATAAGAAAAAACATACATGCACCTATTACAAGCTCTTTCCAAAACCAAAATATTTTAATTCATACAAAATATCATAAGTCTTGAAAAAGTCAACAAATGTAGTAACATCATATAACTAATAGTATTCAATATACCAATCAAGCATCACAAAACATAACAACCTTATTTCAATAAAGTGCATTACATCCAAAACAAAACCAAATCCCCTTACAAACATAATGTTCCAAGTAAATAAATAACTTCCTAAAATAAATGATCCCATCATAGATTTCTAAAAAGAAGTATCTACATAGCATAAAAAAATTCAATTAGAATTCTTGTAAATTATCTTATATATATAGAAGGTAAGAAGGTAATCATCCATTCATATACCAGTAGAAATAATTTTATAAACATTTTATTCATTCATATATATAGAAGGTAATCATCCATTTATATACCAATAAAAATAATTTTATAAACATCATATTCATTAATGTAATGCATGAATGAACAAGAAATAACCTAATTTGCATGCGTAATCTCCTCATTCTTTTAGTTTAATTTCAAATAATAACTTAATGAAATCAACCTAAGATTATTTTAGTCAACAAAACTATCATTAAATAAATATTTTCACTATAACATTCAAGTATATAACTACAAAGCAAGTTTTCATCATAAGGAAGCTTTTTTAAAGGAAAAAAAAAAAAGGCAAGAATGCCTTCTTAAGAAAAAAAGAGCAAGCTTTAAATCATAGTGTAATTTAATGATTATGGCAAAGACGATGGGTAATGTTTTAAGATCACAATTAAATGATTCAAAACCTAAATTCAAAATTAATTTTGGCATTCTATCTAAGAAACAAGTATCAAGCAAAGCATTTACACATATATATAATGTGATGACAAGTTTACCATTTTCATTTTCATTAGGTTGATTACTTGAATTTGAAGAACGATTATTTTCACGTATGATTTCTGGAGCACTACTAGCATCAAGAACCTAAAATTAATTCAAAAGAAATTTCAATAAAGTTCAAGATTCATGAGTAAGATGATAATTTACATATATATAAACTAAAATAGATATTATATATACACCTCTCTATTCACTATATGAGTAACAATATTCAAGATATCCATATTCTCATTAAAAAATTATTTTTTAAGTACGGATAAGACAGTACTTAAAGTTTCTTTCAAGTCTTTAATTTTAACCTTTAACTCTTGTACATTTTCCTTATGCTGAACTAATTCAGAAGATGAAGGACCACATTGTTTAGATGAAGTAGATACTATACCCATAATTAACATGCCATTTTCTCTCCGATCCTTTAACTTTTGAATAAACATCATCTTTTCATAAACTCCCTTTAGAATTCTAAGTACTAGTTTCGTTTAAACCTTATTTCATGAGTTCCTAAATTGTAAACAAACATTTTAGTATAAAAAAACTAAACATAAGTAAAAGCAAGTAATAACTAAATTAAATACCACAATTTCAGCTGCCTTGTCATTCAAAACACTTTCATCTTTACGTGTATGAGAAAAAATATATACCTCAGCACGTGATTGTGGAATTTCATTAGCTTCTTGTTTATACAAAGGTACAATATTAATTATTGTAATGATAAAATTGCACATAAAAAAATAAACTTCATATTCATTTAACTAAATGCAACAAGAAAAATTGATATATGTACCAAAGTTTGAATGATTATTGAGAATGATTTTGTTTTTGTGCAATAAGGCTCATCTAATTTTGAGTAGTTTATTTTGTTTGTCTCACTTTGTTCCTTTAACAAATGAATAAGAAAATATATATTATAATAACGTCGTAATTATTATCATAGTGTTCAAACAAAGTAAATAGTATATTTTGTAAACATTTACATTCACTTTATTAATCAACCAATGTGTAGCAAGAAACAGGAATTGACTTTTGTCTACTCGAGAATCATCAACCTTTGCAACCATTTCCTCCGATGTCTTGTGTTCATCATAAAATTTAGACTTCAATTTGTTCTTCCATTATCTTCACTTAGTACCCATGTTTCTTAGTGCCCAAAACTTAATTTTTTGAAATATTTCATTATCAACGAGCTCATCAGAATCAGATTTGTAAAATTCAAACTTTGACTACAATTTGAAAGAGGTAATTGGAAAGAAAATGTCAATATATATTATATGAATTGCTACTATTAACTAGAAACTAAAAGATTATTGTCATGGCATTAGCTAGTAACTAAAACATTATCGTATTGATACGACTAATGCTTTTCACATTTCTTCCTTCTTATCATTCGACATTTCATGCCAATCTGTATAATTAATTGGTGTAAAGCTAGGAATTCTCACTATGCTACCAAGGAATCAAGTTAAAGAGCAAGACTCATCACTGATAGAAATAGCATCATCATTGACCTTAACAACAACATGTTTCCATTCTTCCAAATCCTAAATATTAGCCATACGTGTAGGACCTCAAGCTTTTTTATGTTGAATATTTCCTACATAAAAAAATTACATGTAAAGAAAGTAATTAAATTCATTAAAATTTGTAATTGTATAGCATTATAACACATAAAGAATTGTACTAATAGAATATAATATTTTTATACCTGAATTATATTCAACTTGTTCATCTTAATCTTCGTTATTTGTAGATTGAGAAATTGGTTCTTAAGATTCTTGCAGAGACTCATGTTGTGAAGCTTCTAGATCTATAAGCACATGTTCTTCAGATTGTGTTTGCAGTTGAGAACTAGAAACACGATTTGCCTTAATGATATTAAATCATCTATACTTTGCCATCTCAAGTCTAATAATACATAAAATATACTAAGTACAATATAACAGAGAACTTGATAGTGGCAAACCATATAAAGCATAAAATACAATTTAATATATTACATGATCACATAAATTTAAGTAATTCAAGCTAGTAACACAAAAATAAAATATTAGTGAACTATGTCTTACATTGTAAAACCTTAACAACAATTTAAACTATTATATAAAATTAAAAAATGTTCTCCCCATTATGTTCATCTATGGGATCTTATTCTACATGCTCATTTTTCATCTTTGGTGTGACCTTCATTCCTTTATCATCAACTTTACTTCTGACCCAATTTGAAGTACCATGTGTGTCATCAAATTCAATATGGATTTTTTCATTTTCTTGCTCTCTATATAATGATGATTCATCACCCATATCAAATACATCTCTAAGTTTTACACACTTGACAAGAACCTAACCATTATGTCTTTCATCCTTTACATAAAAAATTTTCTTAGCTTGTGATGCCAAGATAAAAGGATCATGAACCAAATTAGTTCCACTATGAGCTAGATGTGAAAAATTCACAAGAGTAAAATCAAATTTATCTTTCTTGCAATCTCTATTTATATCAATCTAATCATATTTAAATAACACAACTTTCATTTTACCAGTATAATTCAACTTAATGATATTTTTTAAAACCCCATAATAGTTAACTTCCCCCTTAATAGGTTATGCATCTCTTGTATTTGCATAACTTATCATATTGGTTGTTACAATAACCCCACTATTTTGAGTTTTTAAGTATCTTTCATATGCCTTGGTATGAATCTAAAATCATTAATGATATAACTAGAGTATTTTCTAACAGTATTAGTTAGACCACGAGCAAGCCATTTAAGTTGATCTGTGATGTTTGCATCTCCTTGTCGATCTAAATTGGTAACCTATCCAATTTTATATTTGGCTAAAATAGTAATCTAACTATAAAAACTTTATTTCTATATTCCAAACCATGATGTGTGACTTACATGATCATGAAACCAATCATGAAAAGTTTCACTTTGTAACTTTTGTATCTCATATGCCATAAGTCGAAGAGATTGATTACGCCTCTTAATAAATTGTTCATACTTTCTACATGAAAAAAATTGTTAGAAGACTATACAATATATTACAAAAGAAAATTATCAAGTAAAATATGCATGTAGATAAGTTATCTTACTTTATAAAAAGAGCAACCTCAATAGAATTAAATAGCATATGTCGATGTACTTGAATCAAAGTTATAGCAGCATGTACAATTCATGAGACCCTTTTATACTTATTAATATTAAAACCTTTACATTTTAATATTTCCAATGGTCTTCTTATAGTATAAAGAATGGATATTTCTTCCTCTATAAAGAGATTTTTATCTTCATTTCAGATAGGTCAATTAAAAATAGTTTCAATCCCATCAAATTATCTTGAACAAAAAGTTATGATTCATTTGCTAAGTACCTTTCTACAATTTAACCTTTAGGACAAGTTCTATTGTGCATATATGATTTAAGAGAAAGAAAAAACCTATATAAATGGAAGTTCAATAGAAAAGATTACTAGCAAACATCCTAGTTGAAATTTAAGTAAAAAAATCTATAACTTTTTAAAATATACCTCTCAATAGGATACATCTATCAATAAATGACTAGACTGACAATTTTTGCTTCATTTGCCAAATGGATAACTAAATATTCCATTATTGTGAAAAAACATGAAGAAAAAATCTTCTCCATTTAACATAAAATTGATGCAGCCTGAGACTCAAGTAATTTAAGCTTATGTTTTTTGAGAACTTTAGAACAAAGTTCTTTAAAAAAGGTACACAAATCAATAAGAAACAAGCACACCTTATCAGGTAAAGACCATCGTATTGCTATAAGAAGAAACTCTTACATTAAGAGATAACAATAATAACTTTTGAGCTTTATTAGCTTCTGTTATTTAAGTTGCATATAACATGAGATATTTGAAGAGTATTCATCTAGAGTTTTCATTTTCTTAAGAATTTCTAAAAAAAAACTTTTTCAATTAAGCTCATTTGATATAAAGCTTGAAGCAAGTATTAAGTGTTAGTGCTAAGATAAGTCTTTGGATGAAGAACACTTATTATACCTATTTTTATAAGGTCAAGTCGCACTTTATAGTTATTCTTTGACTTTTCTTCTTGCCCAATCAATGTACCAATAATGTTATCACAAACATTATTTTTTATATGCATCACATCAAGATTGTGATGTAATAGAAGATGTACCCAATAAGGTAATATGAACAAAATGCTATTTTTCTTTCATAGCCAATCTTCATTACCATTTCATTGTTTAAATTGTCTCAACATTTCACTCCTAGATGGTGGTGAATGAGTACTTCTAAATTTTTGAGTCTTATTAAATGAGTTTTTATCATTTCAAAACCTATTATTAAGTTACAACCACCTACGATGGCACATGTAATAATACTTTCTACCATGTTGTAATCATTTAGATGTAGTATCAAATTCACAACAAGGACATGTATACTCTCCTTTAGTACTTCACCTAGACAAATTGGCATATGCAAGAAAGTCGTTAATGATCCAAATTAATGCTGCATTTACTTGAAAGTTTTAATTTTTGAGGCATTAAAAGTCTGAATACCAACTTTCTAAAGTTTTTGCAACTCTTCTACCAAAAGTTGTAGGTATATATCTATATTGTTTTTAGGACCTTTTGACCAAGAATAAGTAGGAAAAGAATAAAGTTTGGCTATTTCATGCACATCCATAGAGGGTATGAATATAACAGGCCAAGTGCTATGTGTCACACTTATAGTTTTGAAAGGGTTAAAGCCATCAAAAGCTAATCCCAAACGAATATTACTAGGGTCAAAAGAAAACTCAGGATATCGAGAATCTTATTCTTTCCAAACTAGAGAATCTGCAGGATGTCTTACATGTCTATTCTTAGTATGCTCATATTCATGCCCAGTCATCAAGTGAACAATTTTTGAAAATATGAATAACCTTTATAGTTTTAGAATTAAAAGAAACCAATGCAAAATCTTAACAATTTTTTTTTGACACTATATCTTAGGGATAATTTTCTACATCATTCAAACTTTCTTTCCATCTAGAAGCATCACATTTTGAATATTTTTCTTCATTTGCCTTATCATTCCAAAATAACATGTAATTATTGGGACAAGCATGGATTTTTTCATATCCTAAACTTAAGGCAGAAATCATCTTTTTCAATTCTTGATAAGACCTTAGCAATGTATTACTCTCTAGCAGAGCAAGTTTCAAAACCTCTAACAATGTATTAAAAGATTTATTTGTCCAACCATTAAAACACTTAGTGTGGAACAAATAGATTACAAAGGAAAACTTTGTAAAGTTTTTACAATTTAGATATAGTTTCTTATTTGCATATTTAAGTAAAATGTAAAACTTGTCACTATCAATTCTAAGACCATGGTGTTGCTATCCACTAGTATCTCCAGCTTGTATGTTACCCACATCAACACTAATAGCTATTTCAGCTATCATATCATTTAATAAATTATGAATGTTAGGACCTAGCCCTCTTTCTTTGTCATTAGTTGTTCTAATAAGTAAACATGCATCCAAGACCTTTCTGTGAAATACCCATCGAACATATCTTTTAAGAAAACCATTACATATTATATGATCAAATGCATCTCTCCTACAAACTCTAAATGTGTTGACACATTTAACACAAAGACACCAAATTTTTTCATTTTTAGATAATATTGCAAAGGTAAAGTCTAAAAAACTAGTGACTCATTTTATGTATTCTTCACTAGCTCTTGATGTGAGATTTATCCATACCTTATCTATAAAATGTAAGATAATTTACTCTAATAATAAAATTATATTTAATTTAAAAACTTAAATTAAAACAATAGCATTTAATTTTAGCATTAAATAAAATTTGACTAGGTAAGCATAATGTCACATTTTCATTAAGAATAATATTTCAGATGTACTTTTATAATTAAACTTATATATTTTCAGGAGAAGCACAACGAAGATAAGTTTTGGTTAAATAAGCAAGAGAAATGCAAATGATAGAAGGAAAGTAGCTCAAAACAAAAACAAGAATATTTGAAATAACTCACAATTGCAAAAGATCAAAGTTTTAAAGCTTGAAAATTTAAACAAGGATTTTAGCTTAAAAGTTAAAAAGATCAAAGGCGAGAGAGAGTGAGATGAGATAAGCTTCAAGCGAGGTAAGGACTGAAAGTAAGGTAAGGATGGTAGGAACAAAATTTTTACTACTTTTATTTTAATAAGTTTAGATTTTTTTAAAAGGTTTTCATTCCCAAGACGTGGGAACATAAAGTAAGGACAATAGATTATTGAAGGCATTTTTTACTAAAAAACACCTTAAATAATCTCTAAAAAATCTTGACATCTAGTTAATCATGATATTTGTGACAAAAAATACCTTGAATAATCCTAAAAAAATTTTTATAAGGGATTATTGAAGGTGTTTTATGCCAAAAACACCTTCAATAATCCCTTTCATTTTTTATGAGGGAATTAATCAAGGCAGTTTAGCTCGAAAAATGCCTTGAATAATCCCTTACAAAAAAATTGAATGGGATTATTGAAGGCTTTTCTAGCCAGAAATATCTTGAATAATCCACTTATATTTTTTTTGAATGGATTAGTCAATGCATTTTTGGCTCCCCTCTAATTTTTTTAGAAGGGATTATTTGAGACATTTTTTGTAAAAATATCTTAAATAATCCCCTTTTTTTTTTTTATCATTCTAGGGTTTTTATGATAAAATGCCTTGAATAATCTCCTTTAGGCATTTATGATAAGACTATTAGAGGTGTTTTTGCCTAGAAAACGCCTTGAATAATCCCTAATAATATATTGAATAGAGTTATTAAATGAATTTTTAGTAAAAAAATACCTTCAATAAATCATGGATTATTAAAGGTATTTTTTACTAAAAACGTCTTTAATAATCTCTTCCAATTTTTTAGAGGAGATTATTCGAGCCGTTTTTTGCCAATAACGCCTTCAATAATCTCTTTCCATTTTTTTTAAGATCATTCATGGTGTTTTTGTGATAAAATACCTTGAATAATCCCTTAATGTTTTAGTCAAAGCGTTTATGACAAAAAATGCCTTTAATAATGCCTTTCAAGCATTTATGAAAATATTATTGAAAGTGTTTTTTCTCAAAAAATACCTTGAATAATTCCTAACAAAATATTGAATGGGGTTATTGAAAGCATTTCTGGCAAAAAATGCCTTGAATAAATCATGGATTACTGAAAGCGTTTTTGACCAAAAATGCTTTTAATAATCCCTTTTAATTTTTTGGAGGGGATTATTTGAGGTGTTTTCTGTAGAAGAACGCGTTTAATAATCCCTTCCCTTTTTTTTTGAAATCATTCAAGGTATTTTTGTGATAAAATACCTTGAATAATCCCCTTCAGGCATTTATGAGAAGATTATTAAATGTATTTTTGTCTAAAAAAGCCTTGAATAATCCCTAAAAAAATTGAATAGCATTATTAAAAGTATTTTCGACCAAAAATGCCTTGAATAAATTTTGGATTATTGAAGGTATTTTTGATAAAAAAATGCCTTCAATAATCTCCTCTCATTTTTTTGGGATCATTCAAAACGTTTTTATGATAAAATGCTTTGAATAATCCCTTGGGATTAGTCAAGGTATTTATGGCAGAAAACGCCTTGAATAATCCCCTCAAAGCGTTTATGAGGAGATTATTGAAATCATTTTTGCCCAAAAAATACCTTGAATAATCCCTAACAAAATATTAAATGAGGTTATTTAAGACGTTTCTGACCAAAAATACCTTGAATAAATCTTAGATTATTGAAGGTATTTTTGGCTAAAAATACATTTAATAATCCTATCTAGTTTTTTAAAAGAGATTATTCTATGTGTTTTCTGCTAAAAACATCTTTAATAATCTCCTCTTATTTTTTTAGGATCATTCAAGGCGTTTTTGTGATAAAACACCTTGAATAATTTTCTTCAGGCATTTATGAGGAGATTATTGAAGGCATTTTTGCTCAAAAAATACCTTGAATAATCTCTAACAAAATATTGAATGGAGTTATTGAAGGCGTTTTTGGTCAAAAATGCATTGAATAAATCCTGGATTATTGAAAGCATTTTTTGCCAAAAACACATTTAATAATCCCCTCTAATTTTTTGAAGGGGATTATTCAATGCGTTTTTGGTCAAAAAAGCCTTCAAAAATTTTCTCCCATTTTTTAGGGATAATTCAAGGTGTTTTTTTGATAAAATACCTTGAATAATCCCTTCAGGCATTTATGAAAAGATTATTGAAGGCATTTTTGCCAAGAAAATGCCTTGAATAATCCATAACAACATATTGAATGGGTTATTAAAAGCGTTTCTGACCAAAAACACCTTGAATAATTTTTGAATTATTGAAGGTATTTTTTATCAAAAACGCCTTTAATAATCCCCTTCAAATTTTTAGATAGGCTTATTCAAGGTGTTTTTTGCTAAAAATACCTTTAATAATCTTGGTTCTTTTTATTAGGATTATTTAAGGCGCTTTTGCCTAAAAAATGCCTTAAATATTTCCTTACAAAAAATTGAAGGCTTTTTTTTTTTTTGTAAAATACCTTTACTAATCATTTTTAAAATTCATTCCTCTGTATTGAACTTTGGAATCCCAAACTGCTATTACAGAGAATAATTAAAAGCTGCATTGCAACCAAACCAAAACCCCTAAACCCATTTAGTTTGCCTTTTAGTTTCTTCATCTCTCTCATCGCTACCAACTTTCAACAACTAAATGCTATCGTACCTTTTTTTTACCGTTATGTCCTTATTTTATTTATTTTTTGTATTATTTATATTATTTGATATAGGTATTTTTTTTGTTCCTTACTATATATATTTTTTATTTATTCCACCGTCACCTTAGTCGTCCAATATCCTTTCATTGCATGTATGGTATTTATTTGTGGTTTGGTTTAAATATTGTGGTTTGCTGAATGGTATTGTGAAAATTATGTGTATTTTTTTACTCATCATTTCTTTTGTATGGAACTTTTATTTAAGGTAAGAATCACAGTATGGCTTGTTCTCGTAAAATATTATTGGTTTGAGGATGTTTTACGTATATTGGTATAGTAACTGTAGTATGATTATTTCATACTATGTGAGATTTATAGAGACAATTTGGTTTATTTCGTACAATTATGATCAAAATCAAAAGTATTATAAAATTTGAATAACATATTTCTCCTACTACTGAACATGAAAAAAATACACATGTAGTGAAAAAAAGAAAAGCAAAGGGATAAAATAAACAAATTCAAGTGACTGACACAAAAATTAACGTTAACTTCAATCCAAATAGGCAGCTTATGTCTGATAGAGCTGCCAAGTTGACTAGTCATATTGGAGTGATCATTCGTAGTAGCATTTCTGTTACATATCATAATTGGCCACGAGTCCCTGATAATCTAAAAGATCATATATGGGAGTCGATTATGGTATGTTTATTCAACTATTTCATAAAATTTGTTAAATAATTGTTTAATTGAAATTCAATATGTTCATACTAATTATGTTAAATTTATTAGGAACAGTTTGTCATCCCAATTGAGTTTAAAAAGCTTGTGTTGCAATCGACTAGAAAAGTATTTAGAGATTTTAAAAGTAGATTGATAACCCAATATATTTTACTGTTCACTGATCATGGTGATGTCTTGGCTGTTTCACCTTTGTCATATGCAGATGTTATAAGTTATCAAGATTGGATGAATTTTGTTCAAGATTGGTCATCAAAAGAATTCTTGGCATGCATACCCATTATAAAAAATTATTTATAAAATTTTATGTAATATATTTGATATATTAATATATGATTTACGTAATTTCTTTCTTTCTAGAAGATCAAAGAACAACAAAAGAACATTCGAGCCAAACAAATATATCACCATCGAACATCGAGAAAGGGTTATGCAAATGTCAAGTATGAGCTTGTAAGTATTCATACACTTATTTTATACTTAATAATGAATATTTTTGAACATTTGTTTAATAGATTCTGATTCTTATATAGCGTTAATTTATTAGGAATCTTCTAGCTTTGACACTGAAGTTTCTAGATGGGATGTGTAGAAACAAGGACATATGTGAAAAGATAGATCATTTGCAAATAAAGCAATCGAAGAAATAGCTAAAAAGATTGTATATATAACTATTCATTATATCACATATGATTGGTTTTGTGCTTGTATGCATGACTCTATACTTGTATAGATTGTTGTTACAACTCATCTTATTATTCTTTTTCAAGATGATTTTGCTACTAAAATTAAATCTGATGAACTGGTAGCCCACTATGGCAAATATCCTTTGTCTCTGACATTATGAGCAAAAGAAAGACATGGTCGAGTTTGTGGGATTGGTAGATTTGTGTTGCCATCAAAGTTCTTTAGTAATCAACCTAAAATCCCTCAAATGATGAATGAACAATATGAAAAAATCATTAAGTAACAACAATAAAGACTTGATGACCAAGAGTAACGCCTGAATGATCAATAACAACAACTTACAGCTTTGGAAGTGATGTTGGCAACAATGTAGCCTAGTATGCCTGTAGGCCAATCAAATAGTATCATCCAGCTAGGACAAGTTTCTGTTGCAAATTAGGTAGGAAACCCAACCTTCGATACTAGCCATGAAGTATGATTTTTTTTATTCACTTAATTTTTATTTCTTTATTATATTTATTAATTTGGTTTTAATATTTATATTTCATTATATATTGTAGTAAGATGTTGGGACTCAGAGGATAACCCTTGTTCAAGCTGCCATTGATGTGTTATCTAATATGCACTTAATCATTTATCTAGAGGAAACTATATTACCGTTAAGTCTGAAGATGGGTTATTTGATCATCCATCAGTTTCTTACATTGAAAAGTTTGAGATTAAAAAATTTTGTATCCTAGATAAAATATCAGCTGCTAATATTATTGTCTATACGAGGTTAGCTTATAAATTTAAATATGAAAAGTCAATATGTATTAATCTATATTACAATGTATTACTAACTAGTATTATTGATTGTTATCATACAGCTTCCTATATAGAGAGATCAAAGCGAGATAAATGATCCATAGATTCAGATTTATTTACCAAAATTTCATTAGTAAATAGAGTGGTGCTATCATTTTTTGTAGTCACCATGTGGGTCAATGCTTGTAAAAACGGGTCGATTATTTTTGGGTATCGTATAATACTGCGTAAGTTATATTCATACAAATAATTATTTCAACCTTACCCGAATCTAAGATGATGCCTAAACTGACTATATCATTCTTATTATTTTGCAATTGTCATTGCCAGTTTATTGTGATTGATACCAATTCCTTAATACCATACTTGTTTAAGTTTGCTCAACCAACGATGAAGCCTAACCTTGATATTCTGAATTTTATAAAGAGGTATTACATGTTATTATATTATCTTATGTTTTTCATAATTACTTTTATTTTTGTATTAAGTACTTTTTTATTTAATTTAAGGGAATATTTGCAGTTGATAAGAAAGCAAAGATAAATTGGGTGTCATTACAGGTAAATGTGAAATTTATTTTTTTATGCTAAGTTTGTTTAGATAAATATTTATTAAACTCACTAAATTTATTTTTTAGGTACTTCGTCAACTAGAATATACTGAATGTGGATATTATGCTTTTCGTTTTACGAGAGAGATAGTTTTATATGATTTTATGATCACACCATCAATGTTAGTATTAATTTCATACAATCGTAATATCTTAAAAAAAAAAAGATAAATTATATTCTCTTTTATTAACATTTACTTTTGATTTTTTTTATAGTGGGGAATAAAGGAAGCTTTATGATAGATAAACTAGATGAAGTCCATAAAGAGTGGGCTGAGTATGTATTATCGTTCGCTACACCTTGAGGTTGAAAATTGTTGGTTGGGTGTAAATATCTACATTTCATTTTGTATAATGTTTTTAACATCCCATGTTGAATGGATAATTTAAGTTTCTAGATTAGGGTATTGGTTTAATATTATTGGTATATATTTGTTTTATATCAATTGGCTGCTTATATGAATACGCGTATATTGAGTACGATTATTTAAAAAAAATATATTTATATGACAATGTTATCAGTTATAAATTTGGATATGTGGTCAATTTATTGAAATACTGTAATGTTCATAATGTAAATCTCAAAATGTAATTATTAGTATCACATATATAAACCAAATGTTTTCTAAGCATAAACCTACAAATAACTTGCATTCATTTACAGATATGCTTTTCAAAATGGTAACGACTATTTCTCTATTTTTCTAGTTAGGTCAAATGGCTTAAATTGAAAGCGTTTTTGGCCAAAAATGCATTGAATAATTCTATTAAACTTCTATGAGTGGGTTATTGAAGGTGTTTTTTGCCAAAGACCCCTTGAATAATTTTCTGTAATTTTTTAGATGAGATTATTAAAGGTAATTTTTGCCAAAAATGCCTTTAATAATCCCCTCTCATTTTTTTTGGATTATTCAAGGTGTTTTGTGTAAAACTGCCTTAAATAATCCCTTAAAAAAAATTGAATGGAGTTAATCAAGGCATTTGTGATAAAAAATACCTTTAACAATTCTCTTAAATTTTTGTGATGGGATTATTGAAGGCATTTTTAGCTAGAAAACGCCTTGAATAATCTCTTATAAAATATTGAATGAGATGCTTTAAATATTCTCTTACAAAAAATTGAAAGCATTTTTTTTGTTAAATGTCTTGTAATCATTTTTAAAATTTATTCTCCTTTCTTAAACTTTAGAATCCCAAACTACTAATACAGTGAACAATAAATATTATTTTATAAAAAAACTTTTACAAATAACATAAAAAAATATTTATATGAATATAAATACTACTATATGTGTAGATTATTTATAATTTGACTTTCAATCTAGAATGATTTTAAATTTTATGATACCATATTAAAATTGAAATATTGATTGAAACCAAATTAATATAATACTAAATTTAAAAAAAATTTAGTCTAATATTTAATTATAAATTTATTAATTAATATAATACTTACAAATTTTATTTAAAACTTATTATCATTTAAAATTAATAAGTTACAAATTTTATTTATTAATAATTATAGCTTTTATTAAATTATAGTTTTTGAAAATTTTTATTAGAGGGAAATATGATAAATTAATATTTTTAAAAAAGAAATTAAGAATAAATATTTTTTTTAGCTAATAACTGTTAGTATATAACATATTTATACTAACAGATATTTATATACCGTAAAAAAAGTTTACTTATACCGACGGATTTACAAGGTGTTAGTATAGGCACTCTGTCTATACTGACAGTAACAAAAATCTGTTAGTATAGATATTTTTTACTTACATAATTTGACCGTCAATATAAATAAGTATCAATATATAGCATACTTATACTGATAGATAGTTATATATTGTCAAAAAAAGTTTATTTATACCGACAGTTATATAAAGTATTGGTGAAGGTATGATATATTTTGACGATATTAAAAATTTGTTAGTAAAAATCTTTTTTAATGACGCAATTTGACCGTCAGTATATGAAAATTTTTTTGTAATGTTATGTTGTAACTATGAATTTAACCTAACTATTACAAAATTATTATATAATATTATAAAAGGATTTATGGTACAAGGTGGAGATATATCTACTGAAGATGGTACTAAAAGAGAGTTAATTTATGGTTTGAAATTTGAATATGAAAAATTTCAACTAAAACATAAAAGGAAAGGAATGTTATTTATTACAAATGTTGTTCCTAACACAAACGGGTCTCATTTCTTTATCACTACAACTTGCACTTTTCATTTAGATGGGAAACATTTTGTATTTGGGAAGGTTGTCAAAGGAATGAGAGTTGTTCACTCAATCAAATAGGTAAAAACTGGTGAAGCTAATTGTCTTATTGTTAATGTTATAATTGCTGATTGTGGAGAAATTCTATAAGGGGTAGATGATAGGATATCCAATTTTTTCAATGATGGTGATATTTATGTTGATTTGCTAGTTGACCTTGATAAGAGTCCTAATGAACTCTCTTGGTGGATGACTGTTGTGCCTTCTATTAAGGCTTTTGGAAATGAACATTATAAGGTAATAGGTTTATGCATGTTTATTAATACAATAATGGGTTCATTGCCAAATGGGATTGTGTTTATACAACCTTCTTGCTAAACTTGATATTTCAATATGGTATTTCTTGGATTTATGACTTATTCTTTCTCTTTTTTTTTTCTTATTCCTTTGTAGTTTTCCCTTTGAGGTCTCATTTGTGCTAATGAATTTTCTTAATAGAAGCAAGACTATAAGATGACTCTTAAAAAGTATGAGAAAACTCTACATTATTTAGATATCTGCTAGGAGAAATAAGGGATTGATAAAGGTGACAACATTTATTTTCTATACATGGTATCATCTTTCACTTATAAGTAAAGTAGTATGATTCTTAATTTAGCATGGTTGGTTTGCATATGCTATGTTTTGGCTTTGTAGAGAAAAGTTCAAGTTTGAGAAAGACAAAATCCCATATATTCACAAATAGCTCTGTAAGCTTCATTCTTCACTTTTTGACTAACTATCAATTCTTGACACTTTAGGTTTGAATAATTTAACAACTTAGGTAGCACTAATTTACTGTGTAGATACCATGTCAAGTCAAGAAATCACTTTTACTCTTTGTATCCTAGAGGTGATTAAAAATTGAATGTTATTGTTTTATGGTAACTTACTTTTTGTTTATAACAGCTTTGTGTTAACTAAAGTAGTTATAGAAGTTTAACTTTCTAATAGGGTTGTATTACTATCCAACTCTTCTAAAATTAGCAATTAATAATATTATCTTTCTTTTAAATTATTAGTTTATATTAACTGCACATATCACTTTAATTTTTAATTCAAACAAATACCAATTCAATAAAATACTAAAAATTATTATAATAGATCGAGTGAAGCCGAGCCCCCAGCACTAGTTTTAATATTTATAAAATCTTTGATTACGTTTGGTGGCACGTGTAAAGTAACACTAACTCAATTGAGGAGAGAAAAAAACCAAATAAACCATAATGTCAAATAACAAAATAAGGATATTCGTGACTTTTTAATTTTTATATAATATATATATTTTAAAATTACCTACTTCTTCCTTAAAAATTACTCATACATAGCTTCTCTTTCAAAATATAATTGTTTTACATATATTTTTCTCTTTCACCTACATAGTGTGTGTGTATATTTCTAGTTTATTTTAACCTATACTATTATATAAAAATAATCCCTTTAAGGAATTTCATTCCTCTATGTTCATTTTTATCTTTGATTTAATTTTTTAGCTTAATAACATTAAAAACAATAGAGAGAAGTCTTGAATTAATTACAAAATAGCTGACACATGATAGTTACAGATTAGATTTTTGAAATTATTAATGATAGAACATAAAAACAAAAGAAAATAAATTTTGAGTGATAAGTTGCTAGAATGAAGGTAGGAATAGAGAAAGAAAATTCATAGAATGGAAAGGAAAAATAAAGGAAAAGGATAAAGAGATTTGAAAGGCAAATATAGAAAGAAATTAGAGAGTGGGAGTATAGATTGATTTCGAGTATCAACTTAATTATATAATGTCCATTAAGTTTCATTCGACTCATAAAAACTTTTACTTATTATTATTCAAAATGTAAGCATGTTTATTGTGATTGATTTCATCTTAAATTATTTTACTGTTTTTTCTCTCTCTTCTTTTCTTTAGGAGTACTTTTTTTTAAAATTAATTTTAGCTTGCCATTGACAACCACTTAGATTCTAGTCTTTCTAGATGAATATGCATTGAATATTAGATCTATATCTTTCAAATGGTTAGTAAAGGGACCAAAATGATGCTTTGCATGTTCATGTACACAAATAAATATATTTTGATATGATAATATGTGTATTAATATACACATTTAGGTAGACCACCCAATTCTCATACTTATATTATAGCTTGTTTGAATGTCTTAAGACTTATCATCAAAATTACTCAACTTGCACTTCATAACTTCTTTTTTATTTTTTAACAGTTGAAAAAACTATATTATTATATTATAAACAAATGATTAGTAAAAAAAATCATATTACATTGATTCATTGATAAATGTATATATTATTTATCTAAGAAATTGAATTCTAATATTTTTCATATCAAAAAGAAAAAAATCATATAACAATTATCTAATATAGAAGTATCACATTAAAATTAGTTTTTGTCATTTTATATATTTTTTTTAATTTTCATTTTATGTACTTAATTTATAATAAAAAAATAAATTAGTGCCAAACTAAGACTTAACTTTTAAACCACTTGAAACATTAAGTATGACTTTTAAAACATTTGAAACATTAAGTATGCGTTTGGTTCAGGAGAATCCAAAAATTTTTTCTTGAAATCTTGATTATAGGTATTTGATTCCCACACTTTGTTAAAGGTTATTCGATTTAAGGGGAATATGTCAAATTTTCAATAGTATCCAAAGTTCCAAAATCAAAAACTTACTTCTTCATGTGATATTTTAGGATTATGGGAGAAAGTTGCTTCAGTTTCAAATTTGACCAGAATAAAAAATTTTTTTTGTCTATGTTACTCTTTTTAAAAACAAGTTCGAAACTAAAATTAAATTTAATTTTAAGTCAATTATAGCATTTGTTTTGAACAAAACATCATAATTGGTACAATTTTGGAGGTTTTCAATATATTATATAAGTGGCTATTACAATGTTTTTCTTAAAATACACCATATTTGGTGAAGGAAGCGTTTGTATATAAATATGGCATTACAACGTTTTATTGAAGAAATAACTTAATTAAGTAACAATTACGGCATTTCTACGAAGAAATGCTGTAATAGCCTCATATTAAAATTTTTTTCCTCTAAAAAATTGTGTTTCTGACATTATGATCGTTGTAATATCTAATCAAATTTAGAAGAATATCTTTTTAATACATCAATTACAACATTTCTACATATGAAACGCCGTAATTGATGTCTTCATCATGTTTCAATAACCAAGACAACGTTTTGTTTTTTATTTCAACATAGCAAAGCTCAAAGGAAAAGCTTTTTTATTTCAACCAATTTTAGCTTCAACCTTCATCATTTAATCTTAATCTCGTTAAGTTTATCTGTATTTTTTTAATCAATGATATGTTTACTATTTTTTTATCTAATTATCTATTTTGCATTATCAATTGCATTCAAATGTTTTCTTTTTTTATCTTTTCAGATCTCATTTAGATTTTGATTGAAAATATGTTGATATATCAAATGTGTTATTCATTTTGATTTTAACTCTTCATCTATAAATATTTTGTTGTTGGTTTATATTTTGTTTTTAGATGTTTGATAAATTCTATCTACTATATGCAAAGATTTTTTTTCAGTTATGTTTTTAACATTAATGAGATTCTATTTCTAAATAGTTATGTCTCTTTTATCACTAAGAAAAAAGATGTAATTGGTTACAATGCTTATGTTACATTTGAATCAGATAGAGACTTTGTTACATGTGATAGTTATTGTTACTATGACTTTAATTGCAATTAATCTTAAAAAATGATGTAGAGTATCTTACAGTAGAACATCTTATGAAAAGCTACATACTAGAGAGTTAAACTTAAATTCTATTATTTTTTAGAACGATAAATAATGTGTAGATAATACTAGAATGGATATGAGAGCTTTTACAAAATTATATTGTTTACTTCAAACAAAAAGAGGATTATAAGCATATAGACATATGTCAATAGAAGAATCGATTATTAGCTTCCTCCACATCATTGCACATTATACAAAAAATAAGATTATAAAGTGTCAATTAGCTAGATCTAAAGAGATAATTAATAGGCAATTCGATTCTGTGTTGAATCTTGTTTTAAGACTACATAAGCTATTGTTTAAAAAATTCAAATTGGTATTAGAGAATTCCACATATAATAAATGAAAATGGTTCAAGGATTATTTGGGTGCCTTAGATAGGACATACATCAAGGTCAATGTAAACATAGTTGACAAGCCTACATACAAGATTAGGAAAAATAAAATTACTACTAATGTCTTTGGTGTTTGCACTCCAGATATGCAATTAATATATGTTATACCAGGATGAAAATGTTCTGCAGTAGGTGAAAAAGTGTTAAGGGATGCCATTATACGTAGAAAAAGATCTCACAAGGTATTAGCCTAAATATCTTGGTTTTGTTTATAATGGAACACTTTTTTGTGTATTAATATTATTCCACTGTAATAAGTAATTACTATTTGTGTGATATCAGATACATAAATGAAAAAGATTTTTTAACACCTTATAAAGGTCAAAGATATTATCTTAATGATTTGAGGGTAGGATTTTAACTGGCAATCTCACATAAATACTTCAATATGAAACACTTTTAAGTAAAAAATTATATCGAGAGATATTTTGGTATATTGAAGTTAGATTGGCAATTTTAAGGGATAAGTCATTTTATTTGATAAAAATACAGTGTAGAATCATTTATGTTTCCTACCTTCTTCATAATTTTATTAAGTTTGAGATGGTAATTGATCTTATTAAAGGTGATGTTGCTAAGAAAGTAGTAACCGACCTGATGGATTTGAACATCAAAATTTTATTATACATGTTGAGCCATTTGATTTTTAGACTCAGTTTAGAGACAATCAGCACATGAGATGTTCACCCATTGGTTGAATCTCGAAGATAAGGACATTATAAAATTTTTTTCTTATAATGTTTACTCATTTTAATTGATTTATATACCATATGGTTGAGTGTATAATTTGGTTTATAACGCTATTGAAAATATATTTATCTAATTTTCTTCTCTTATTGAATGTCGAATGTATATGATAATTGTTTATAATAATCTTTATTTTCTTTCCATTTCTATTGGTTTACCTTATGCCCTAATACAGACATTTGACTCTTCTTTGGTTTTTGATTTACTATATTTATATTATTGCATGATGTCTAAACATGTGATTAGGAAATTAGCATGTTTTTATCTCGTGCCAATATTTCTTAATATGTATGAGGCCTACCTAGAAAAAGAATAGAAAGCTGGGGTAGGTAACCATTCTTGGAATAGGAAAAAGGATTCTTATCAGGTTCAATACCTACATGCTTTGGCAGATGATCCTAAATAAAAAGTAGATAATGAAACATTTAGCATTGGATATTTAGGGTATCTTAAACATATGCTGAAGCAACTTATTCCCTCTTCCTAACTTAAAGTCACCCTTCACATTAAGTTAAGTGTTAAGCTACTCAAAAGACAATAGCAAGCTATTTGTGATATGAAAAATACAAGTGAATTTGGGTGGAATGATCAAGACAAATGTATCATAGTTGAGAAAGAAGTTTTTGATGAGTGGGTCTAGGTAAGTTATTTAAGATACTTATTTATTTTATATTTTTTTCTATTCTTTTTACTTGGTTCGTATTTACTTTAACTTATGTGTAGACTCATCTACATGTTAAAGGGTTAAAGAACAAACATTTTCATTTTTTTGATGATTTTAAAATGATTTTCAAATCCGACAGAGCAACAAGTCAATGAGCCAAAACAATAACTAATGCCATTGAATTAATAAATGCTACTGAGGATGCTTACTTCTCTTCAAAGTTTGATCTCTATTATGAAGAAAATATAAAGAGAGTAGAAAAAGAAAAAGAAATTAGTTCAACTACTTCGAGCAATACTTGGACATTGTTAGGCAATAAGCGTTTTATGAGCAAAGATGAACTAATTGCTGAATTGATTGATCACGTAGGCAAACTTAGAGCTATATATGATAAGGTTGTGAGCCAAATGAAGGACATTTAAGCTTTTTTCAAGAAGTCGAGAGTAGCGATATAAAAATATCATTTTTCAATGAAATTATGTAACTCAATGATTTCTTGACTGATGAAATGCTTATTACTGGCGAGTATATGTTAAAAGAAAATCACAAATTATAATTTTTCTTGGCACTATCACCTGTATTTAAAAGTTACTATATACAAAAATAGTTAAACGAATGTAATGCTAGTCGCTCATCCTTTGACTTTCCTCCTTTTAGACATATGTAGAACGTAGTACATATTATCATAATTCATATTTTATGTATTGTTGATATTCATTTAATTAGTATAAATAGGTTTTTTTATTACAAATAGATTGGCAGGTAATAACTTCATTTTTTAAAATTCAATTTAATATTTAATCTTGTATATATGACTATTTTGATTTTTCTATTTCTAAAAAAAAAATCGTACTTGTGTAAATTATACAATTTCATATTGAATAATTGTATAATCGAAAAAATAAAATGGTCGTGATAATATTTAATTGAAACACTTGAGAATATAGATGGCAGCTTAGCCTGAACCCATCAGCTTCCAACTCGTCTCAACCTTATAGGGTTGTTTTTTCTTTTTTTGACAATTGAGTTTTTGGTAAGGTCGGGTTAGCTTGGGTAATTAAAAAAAAAGTTAGGATCGGGTTTTAGGTAAACTCGCCCCATCCCGACCCAGTATATATATAAATATTTTTTATTATTTATTTAATCTTATGTTTATATATATATTTATTATATTTATTTAAGTTTATATTTTATATTTAAAATAATATTTTATTAATTTCAAGTCGAGTTGATTTTATATAATGTCAAGTTAGGTTCAGGTATAAAAAAATAAAAAAAATTTGTTGAGTCATGTCAATTTCAAGTATTATGGATATAAAGTCGAGTTAGATTTGTGATGAGCAAAAATCGTGCGAACCTAACCCATTACCATCCCTAATTTGGATTGGTATTAATTGAATCAATTATGAATTTTATAATTAACAACTATACATTCATGTGAAGTACAAAAAATTTGGATATATTGTATCTAGATACAATTGATTGGTTATCCTAAATCTTTTAGTAGGCAAATGTGGATACTTAATCATACCATTATTCACATACTTTATCAATTTTGTCTTTTGCCTGAATTGTTCCCTTTTCGCCCACTATTAACAAAATATAAGGAATCAATATCAATCACTTGGCATTTTATATATATGTTTAATCAAAGCAAATTAGTTAGTAAATGGTTTTTATACTAACCTTGTATAATATTCTCATTAGATCATACACAACAATCTCTCTCATGAAATGGAGTACATTAAATCCACATTCTACTTGTTTTGGTTGACAAAGAACCTGAAAATAAAATTGAGTCAGTATTGAAAGTGATTTTAAATAAATTCAGTATAAAAGAATATATTTTACACTTACTAGCAATGTTATCCATTTGAACTTTTCGTTTTTATGAACTACACCCATTCCTCTAAATCAACACAAATGAAATCATAAACATAAATACTAGTCATTACAAACAAATACAATTTAATAAAATGATCACTTATATGAAAATGTAATACCTCTTTATTATAGTGGCCAGCTCAGGTTTAGGCATTGATGCTTATTCTCTGGAGTTTAATAAATAAGGAGTAAATTGCTTCATATCAATGACAACAAATTGCCAATAACCCTTGTAAAAAAAATGTATGATAATGTTAAAATGTATTACATGTAAAAAATATAAAAGCTTGATATCATACATTATTCAAATATTACTACGAACTGAACTTACCCGAAATTATAAGGCGCTATAAAAAATTCATACTGTTTTTGTAATGTTTGACCTACATGATGAACACAACTAGTGAGAGAGTCACAACCATGACTAATAAGATTTAGGTCAATGAATCTGTATGTATCAACTCTCATTCACCCCTTTGTACATGAAACTGTATGACAAAAATTAACAATATTGTATAATTATACACAATATAAGAAAATAGTTTTTATATAATATATTTAAATTAAATTATAAACTAATTTCATATACACAACAATTTCAACAATCAATATCTCTTTCATATCACAAAATGCGTAAATCTCTAGTTGCCCTATAAATGTTGTCAAGGGATAATAAAAAAATCCATACTCAACCTCTATAGAAATGCATTTTTCGTCTAATAAATGGTCACACATATATATGAAAAGCTTATTAATGGTAAACTGCACAGATGTGATGATGTGAGGTTGAACATCTTATTATAAACAAATGCCAAATATTATTGTAACAAAATCAAAAACATAAATCAAGAAAAAAAATTCAATTCATAAAAAAAATTAGAATGATGATTATCGAAGAAGAGGTTGTTGTAATACTTGATCTATGAATTCATTTTCGAGCTAAATATTGGTAACAGACTGACCTCGAGCCATGTTAGGTTGCATTGTTGCCAACTTTACCTTTAATGCTACAAGTCATTACTGTTGGTCATTGAGCCTTTACTCTTGCTCATTAAGTAGTTACTATTGTTACTCTACTATGGCTTTATATCCAACACTCTTCTTTATGTGAGGTTTCAATTGATCCTTGAAATACTGTGTTGGAAAGACAAATCTCCCAATCCTTCAAATACAATCAGGTCTGTCTTTTGATCCTAAAGCTAAGAATAAAAGATTTTCGACATAACCAATTCGTAATCCACTAGATTCAAATCTCGTAGCAAATTGATCTTACAAACATAACATGATGGTAAGTAACTACATACACTATTTATTCATGCATTAAAGCTCATTCAACATATATGATATAAAAACAAACTAAACTTACAATCTTCTTAGCCATTTCTTCAGTTGCTTTATTCCCAAATGTTCCATCATTACACATGTCTTTTTTTTTTCAAATATCTCATCTTGGTATTTCAGTGCTCGAGCTAGATGTTTCCTAAAAACATAAATTAATATAAGTTTATAATGTTCATTAAATGAAGTTCATAGAGGTAAAATAATAAAAGCATTTGACTATTTACAAAATCATACTTCACATTTGCATAACTTTTTTTTAATATTTAATGATGATACACTTGTTAGACTCGTAAGTTCTTTTGTTGTTCTTTAAAATTTTGCAAAAAAAAAAATAACATAAAAAATATATTAACAAATAAATAGGATTAAACAATATATTAAAAAAATTTTGATTTAGGTATGCATACTTTGAATTCAGCTGAAAGACGATCTCGTACAAACTATGACCGCTATACTTCATTGATAACATTTGAATATGCCATTAGAGAATGACACAACATTTCAAGATTGTCAACAAACAGCAAAATATATTTGGTTATCAATATGTTCTTAAAGTCCTTGAATTTAAACCCAATAAATTACAACATAATCTTTTTATATTTGGATGGGATGTCAAACAGTTCTTGTAAAAAAAAAATTAAATTAACTAACACATTGTTTTTGCATTCTATAAACAATGATTTAGTTTGGATTTCATTGAAAATACTTACCATAACCGAATCACTTATACTTTCCTTTTGATCATCTAGAACCTTCATCCAACTAAGGTAGTTAATAGAAATAATTTGCAGAACAACAACTCTAATGTGGTTAGCCAACTTTGCACCTCCACTTAACATAAGTTGCCCATCTCAATTGAACTCAACATGAATTTTTGTCCAGTAGCAATAAGCAATTTACCACATTTTTTTAATTTTTTTTTCAAGGCAGATGTGTCAATTGAGACTTCTTTTTTATTTTCAATAGATGGAGACATGTTTTTCTGAAGCCATACTATACTGCAAATTTGAAACCACATATAATCAACAAATGCATTCAACCACATATAATCAACAAATGTATTAAAGCTTCTATCCATAAAACCATGAATAAAATAAAATAAAAATTATTTATATACAAATGCATGAAACCACAAACATATTCTGAACCATCTAACCACATATAATCAACAAAAGCATAAAAACTTCCAACCATGAAACCATAAATAAAACAAAAAAAATTGTTTATATACAAATGTATGAAACCACGAATAAATGTTTATATATAAATGCATAAAACCACCAACATCTTCTCAAGCATCCAACCACATATAATTAGCAAATGCATAAAAGCTTCAAACCATGAAACAATGAATAAAACAGACAAAAATTGTTTATATACTTACACATGAAATCACGAATAAATATTTATATACATACACATGAAACCACCAATATGTTCTCAAGCTTCCAATAAATGTTTATATACAAACGCATAAAACTACGAGAAAAAAATGCTTACCAAAGATACAAAATCACAACAATGGTAATGGCAAAGGAGACAATGAGGTAACACGATGTGAATGGTGGTTGTCTTAAACAAGCGGTTCATATATTGTTTTAGGGTTTAAGATTTAAATAAATAGAATAGAGAAATGAAAAGGCTTTAAACATTAAAAAAACACTCAATTGCGGTATTTAAGTCAAAGAAACACAGTAATTGAGTTTATTTAAAATTTTTAAACACTCAATTACGATGTTTTTTTTCATTAAATGCCGTATTAAGTATATTGTATAATTGTTAAATTTAGGTCAATTATGGCGTTTATTGTATATAAACACCGTAATTAAGTTTGCCTATCTTTTTAAATTTTCAACTAAATTGCAGCATTTTTGTACATAATAGTTGTAATTGAGTTTACCTGCCTTTAAAAATTCCAAGTCAATTGCTAGAATTTTCTATATAAATGACTTAATTGAGTTTGCCCATCTTTTATAAAAATATATAAAATCCCTATATCAAGGTCGTGTTTAATTTTTGTAATACGAAATGAAAGGTTTTTTTTCAAAGTTGTCAAGGATATTATGATAAAAATACATAATTTAACCAATGCATATTTCCCCTAACCAAACACAAGAATCTAAAAATGAAATATCTTGAAAATCACACTTTCTTAGGTATCACACTTTCACCTGAAATTCAAGATTTCACGAATCAAACACCCCATAAAAATTACCGCTAATTCATAGTTTTGTACATTACAAAACTACTTATAGACTTTAGAGTCAACATAATTGATTGATTAAATGGACATTACTTATTGTAGACACATTTTCTAGTAGAATCAGTTAACTCTTTTGTCTTTCAATTTTAGAAAAAAAAAAACAAAAAAAAAGAATTTCAATACAAAATAAAGTGGTTTCTCCAATTTATAATAGCTAATAATTAAGTAGAGAAATTATTTGATATATTGTTAGTAGATTTTTATTTTATTTTATAAGTGAAGTTAAGAAATTGACATATTATCCACTTTTTTCATTGATTTTTTTAATATAACATAAGGGATACGTGGTACCCTATATATTAACCTTATTTGTGGAATCTAAAAACTTCGTTATTAGTATATTTGATAATTTTTCAATAACTAATATTAAACATACCACTATTTGCTTAAGTGTTAAAATCATAAAGTCGAAGTTTAAATTAATTGATTCACGACGTTTCTTTTAAAGCTGGCATCCAACAAATTTAAAATTTAAATATCACAATAAGTAATTCATTTTCCTATTTCAAATTACAATATCTTTTATAAAAACTTTACTAAAATCACAATAATTGACACAAACATTGAAAACTTCTAACCTACATTTTTTCTAAATACCTATAGCTTTCTTAATTAACTTATTGGCATTAAGTCAGTGCCATCTATCAATACCTTTTATCTATACATATATATATATATATATATAGTTGTTAGGCAACAAGTTTCTAATTAATTTAGCATTTACATAAGTGAAAACATAATTAAATTATAAAATCATTTACATAAAAGATAAAAATTTAACATAATTTAACATCTTAGTTGTCTACATCTGTGAATAAGAAAAAAAATTCATTAATTATAGATAATTGTTAACAAATAATCAATACTAGCTCACAATCAATCTCAATCCAATTTAAACATTCACACGTACCAATAGATCCTCTTTAAATATGCACACCCATATAAATCCTCTCAATTTTTTTTAGTCTTCAAATATAAACACTCATATAAATCTTCTCCTATAATTTTATATATGAGATATCTACCTCGTAAATTCATATATCTCTTGTTATATTTGTTTCATACTTGACTCTCACTATTTATAAGTTTTGCTCGTAAAGAAATCTCTTCATACTTAGATTTCTTGCCTTAGTCTATTAAATAGTATTTATATCCAATCAATTTTGAAAAAATTTTAAACTAATTTTTTAAAACTTGAATTAATATTCCCAGACATATATATGATGTAATTTTATTTAATTTTTATAATTTATAAATTAGAATTCATTATTTTTTACAATATTATTTGAGATAAGTTAGCTTTTCTTTCTTATTTTATTATTTTTTTAACTAATTAATATATATTTTATACCATATGAGTAGTAGTGTGATTCACAAAAAATATATATATATATATATATAATAATAATAATAATACTGTCTAATTAGCTACATATGACGAGTGGATGAAATGACATCCTACCATTTAATAACTCAATTTTATTGTTATCGTCCAATATTTTTAGAGAGTTAAGATATTTATAATTATTTATAGTGAAAGAAAAAAAAATTCAAACTCGGTTGAAAGCAAAAATTTATGCAAAAGAGGAATTTGTTTTTTTAATATTAAAAAAAAGAGGGATTTGAAGCCACCCATAATATAAGCTAATTAAGTAAGTTGAGAAAGAGTCAAACAGAAAGCTGGTGGAGCTAATGTCATTATCAAATTAATGAAGTCTCTTCCGTACATACATGCCTCTCACACCGACACAATCGTACCTTTTATGTATTATATTTTACGTAAATTTAATTATTTGTGTATTTATATTATATAAGATATTAAAATTTATATATTTATTTTTAAATAAAAATTATGGATTTTAATTTATATCTATATAAAAATATAAAATATTTTTTAATTTTAAATTAATTATATATAATTATTATTAAAATTTTAAATTATATATTTTTTTATATTTTTATATGTTAAATTTAAATTATTAATTATATTTTAAATTATCAAATTTAATTTTATGAAACAAATGTGAGTAGAAACAAATCAAAACAACCAATTAATTAATTAATTAATATACATAGCCTTACTGTTTTAACATGATTTTCATTGTTTATTTCTATACATATATATTTGTAAGAAAAAATTTAAGGATAGATAAGTTATTCAATCTCTCAAGTTAAAGTAAAATATGTTATACTTGATAGTGTAAGACAGATGATTATAAATCATGTATTCGTATTTAAGATAATCTCAATAAATAATCACCGATAAGATTCGAATTAAAAATTTTTTTATTGATAAAAATAAACTTTAACTAATTGAATCAATAACTTATTGAATATTATTTATTTCTATAAAAAATTAGGGAATGGCTACTTATCCTAATCTTTGATTAATAGCTCATTTGTTATATTCATTCATCTTAATTTCATTTTTCAATTCTTTTAAGCGTCTCTCTTTTAGGGTATTTAGTGGTAGTATCAATAAACTAATCACTTTTCTTTTGTTTTACTAACTTTATATGTGTTCCAAATATTCTCAAAATATAATAATAAAATAAATATTAATTATGATGCATTAATTAGTGAAACAAAATTGAGCAACGACTGCTGCTCGGCCCAATTGAAACTTCTATGCCCCAAACATGTATTCTAACAGTGATTTGTTATCAAGATCAAAGGTTGACAATCTCTGTCACTTGGCTAGAAGGTTACAATGTTAGCAACAGTCAGCTATTTTTGTAAAATTTGACACTATCAAGGGCAAAGTTGGAATAAAGAAAAATAAGTTAGGAGAGAAGATGTAGTACGGTGGGCTGGTTGAACCTTCAACTACCCCCTGGTACGATTGAAGGCTCTAGAGGCCTTACCTGAGAGCCCATAATTATACACACCACAAGTTAGCTTTGATTTATCTTATGATAAATGGAATATTAATTTATATAATTATTTTAAAAAAATAAATTTAAAATTCAAATCTCAACATCATTAAATTTAAATATCGAAATAAAAAAAAATTATGATAAACCGAGCTTCTAGGCCTCCTTTGGCTGCCGTTTAATTCCATGCATGTGATATAAGCTGAGCTCATTCCCATACAAACTGATGTGGGCCACAACTCACACCCACGCCACTAAAAATGGACCGTTGCACTCCGCCCTTCATGCACATAAACTCGTGTAATGTAGTGCCAATTCAAATTTCAAAAGTTTAAAATCCAAATAACAGAAAAAGAAACAAAGCTGCCACTTTTCTCTCTTGAAATCGGAGCTCTCCTTTCATCCTACAATCTCTTTCTATTTTAATCAACAAGAATCCCATTCCCAGCTCCCCCTACTCTTCAAATTTCAAATCCTCACTTCCCTTTTCTTCTCTCCATAAAACATTTTTGCGTTAAAATCTTTCAACTTTCAGCTTCTTTTTTTCCTTTTTTAGCTGCCTGCTTACCAATTGATTCAATTGAGCCTGTTTTGAGCTGATACTTGAAAAGTTTTAGCACATGAAATTGAAAGGTTACATTTTTTTCTTTGGGGTTTTGTCTGAGAAAAAGCCAAATGTGTTTTGAGTTGTTTCAACTGTAACTCTTACTTTGACGATTGAAACATCTTTCTGTCCTTTCTTCGATCTTCGCAATGAGAGAAGAAAACCCTTCAGAAAACAGAGCCAAAGCATCAAAATTCGCTGATCAAAATCAAGCACCAAAATCTCTATACGCAAAAACCATTAGCAATCAATCCAAGCCAAAGTCGTCATGGGGTTCACACATTGTGAAGGGCTTCACAGCTGACAAGAAAACTAAGGTTCAAACTATCACAGTCCAAACCAAGAAACTCCCTTTATCAAATTCCGATGTGCCATACGCAAACCAAAAGAACCCATCTCTGCCTTCTCATTCTAGAGTTAAAAGGTCGCTCATAACTGATTTGTCTTGCTCTGTTAATGCAAGCCAGGTTCACCCTCAAGTCCCTCAGACTCACCGGAGACAGTCCTCGGGTTCTCGCGATTTATTCATTGAATTAGACCATGTTAGGAGCCTTCTTCAGGAATCAAAAGAAAGGGAGTATAAGCTACAAGCTGAGCTTACAGAATGGAAAACAAACGCTAAAGTTTTGGACCTCGAAAGGCAGCTTGAAACAAGGAACATTGAGGTGGATGATCTTTCACACAGGGTTGGGTTATTGGAGTCTGAAAAGACCAGCTTATCCGATCAAGTGGCAACTTTGAGTTCCATTTTGGAAAGGAATGAGGAAATTTTGGAAATTTCAAAGGAACCACAATCAATTAGGAATCTCGAAATGGAAGTTGTGGAGTTGAGGAGGTTGAACAAGGAGTTACAGCTGCAAAAGAGGAATCTTGCTTGCAAGGTTTCTTCTTTGGAGTCCCAGTTGGCTTCTCTTGCCAGAGCTAATGAGGTAGTTTCATTAACTTTTAATGATGAATTGTTGCAATATAAAATAATATCGAAAAGATGATTTGTTTTGGCATTGTCTTCATTTCCACTACAATTCGAGGCAAATTAAGCATAGGATTATTCAGTTTTATATTACTGCAACCTGGTCACTTGGTTCCCCTAATATCAGTCTGTTTAGATAATTTTCATTAACCTTTCTCAATTACTACTAAAATTTTGCAAGTATTTTGGTTTGTCTTGAGTGCTTTTGATTGTTTTTCTTTCTTCTGGAGCATTAACTTGGTTTTGGTATTTTCTTGCTGTTCTTCATCTTGGGTTTATCAGAGTGATGTTGTTGCGAAAATTAGAGCCGAGGCATCCATTTTAAGACATACCAATGAAAACCTGAGTAAACAAGTAGAAGGTCTACAAATGAGCCGCTTGAATGAAGTTGAGGAGCTTGCATACTTGAGGTGGGTTAATTCGTGTCTACGAGATGAATTACGAAATTCATGCGCAACAATGAATTCTTATAAAACATTAAGTCCAGTTCAAAGCAAGGGTGAATATGTTGGCTCACCCAATTCAGTAAGCAGTAAGAGCTCAGAATACAGTAGTGTAAAGAGATTAAATTTAATTAGAAAGATAAAGAAATGGCCTATTACTAGTCAGGATTTTTCAAGCATAGATTATGCAGCTAATCTTGCGGATAAGGATCGGGTGCATATAGAGGAGATGAGAAGTCCTGGAAGAAGACATTCTATAAGCGGATCGAAATGTTACATGGAAGAGTTGATACCAAATAAAAGAAGACAATCTGATGTTTTTATGTGTACAAAAGAAATGGAAAAGGAAGCAGAGCCACTAAGTTCTCAAAAGAATAGTACAGTTCAAAGAATGCAGTTCTTTGGAAATTGCCAAGAAGCTAATAAGCCTGCAGCTTCCTTAGATGTTGAGAGGAGGACTTTGCGGATTCCAAATCCTCCTCCCAGACCTTCCTGTTCAATTTCAAATGGACCTAAAGAGGGAACTTCTAATCAAATTCCACCTCCTCCTCCTCCTCCACCTCCACCACCACCTCCGCCTCCAAAGTTTTCAGTGAGAAGTAGCACAGGAGTCGTGCAGCGAGCCCCACAAGTAGTTGAGTTTTATCATTCACTCATGAAGAGGGATTCTAGAAGGGATTCTACAAATGGAGGAATATGTGATGTGCCGGATGTTGCAAATGTTCGTAGCAGCATGATTGATGAAATTGAGAACAGATCATCACATTTGCTTGCTGTAAGTGCTTTCGTATTAACCATAACTTTTATCCTTTCTATAAATGAGCTTGGATTTTCTTTACATAAATGATTTCAGCTTCCGAGTTGCATTTCTATTTTTTACCTGCTACATGGAAAATATAGGGACCAAAGTAAAACGTGAAATTCATGTAGTAACATATGTTTGAGTTGACGTTCTAGGTACTCAAATTTGTTTAAACATCTTCTTAATATAGAATTATATTTAAATTGTTTAGAGTATCAAACCTGATTGTTAGCTAGTCCAGGTTCTAAGCATGATTAAACATCATACTTTGTGCAGATAAAGGTAGATGTTGAAACTCAAGGAGAATTTGTGAATTCATTGATAAGAGAAGTCAATAATGCTGTTTATCAGAACATTGAAGATGTAGTGGCATTTGTGAAGTGGCTTGATGATGAACTTTGCTACCTGGTAAGTTGCTAATTATTGAGAAGAAAAGAATTTAGTAATATTACAATTTGTTTTCAATATCAAGTTCTTTAAAGTTTTACTAATATGCAAATAATCAGGAGGAAACCTAATTTTACAGAATATATGCACTTGCTAGTTAGACAAGTTTTGAATGAGATGATCCCCCTTCCAAATCATTCTTTCTGATTTGCTTAAAGAGATCTACTGAATGAACATCAATGAAACGATGGAAAGATATCTCTATGTCTTAAAATTAATTGGCATGCATGCAGTATGCTTGTGACTAAAATATATATTTATATATATATTTTGAAGGTTGATGAAAGGGCAGTATTAAAGCACTTTGCTTGGCCAGAGAAAAAAGCTGACACATTGCGAGAAGCAGCATTTGGGTATCAAGATCTCAAAAAATTGGAGTCCGAGGTTTTATACTACAAGGATGATTCCAGAATGCCTTGTGATATTGCCTTAAAGAAAATGGTTGCTTTGTCTGAGAAGTAAGAATCTAAAAAACTGGTTTTTGAGCATTTTGGTTATTTTTCTTTTAAAAGATCCAATTTCTGCAAGTTGAAAACCTTTGAAATTTTCTTTTAAATTGCCAGGATGGAGCGTACTGTTTATAACCTCCTCCGGACAAGAGAGTCATTGATGCGTAACTGCAAGGAATTCCAAATTCCCACGGACTGGATGCATGACAATGGTATTATAAGCAAGGTACTTGGAGTTGTCATTTCCCATATAATTAAGATGTTCCAACTTGTGCTAAGAACAATTTCCTGCATGACTACCATATCTACACTACAAATAGAATAATGAAATTGCATATGAACTGGTTTCTAGCTTTGACCTTGCTGTCTGCTTTATTTCTGCCTCTAGTTTTATTCAGTATATAGAAGCAGAAAAGCAAAGCGCACATGCGTACTTCTATCTATGCATGAATGTATATATTTCTTGAAATTGTAAACTAAGCGGACTGCCTTCATATGCTTTTATAATATTGAATATTATTTTTGAGGTACTTATGTTTGACGAAAGAGGGAAAATTTCGGAATAATAATTATATATAAACATCATCTCATGTAATGCTTCAATAGGATTCTTTGTGAATATTGCTTGAGGCAATGCTATAAGTCACATATTTGGCATTTATCCTAAATATGATGTAACCGTCTCGTGTTACTTCTGAAAAATTCTATTGTTCTGTCTTGTTCCATCTTCTTTCTACTTGGCTTGCTGTAATAGAGGGCTCAATGACTTCATTTCAGATTAAGCTCGGATCAGTGAAATTGGCAAAGAAGTACATGAAAAGAGTAGCCATTGAACTGCAGTTAAAGGCAACTATGGAAAAGGATCCTTCAATGGACTATATGCTTCTTCAAGGAGTGAGATTTGCGTTCAGAATACATCAGGTTTGTTATGCAAGTAAATTTGTAATTTCTTATCGACTATGGTTTGGTTTGCTTAAACATAGGAGATGGAGGGCAATACACACACATGACAAAAACACATGAAGCTAGCTTGAAATGAGTTGTTTAGCCTGTCTTGTGCAATATACTGTGTATATACTCTATTTTTGGCTCTTACAATATATATTATTCCTGAAAGGAAAAAGGCGATGTGTGTGCTATGGTAGAATAGCTAATATGGTTGATTGATATCAAATGCATTGTTATTACATTTTACACATTTGCTTTGCATTGTAAGCTTCTGTTACATAAGCTTTTAAAAAGCAAGAATAACAATAAAATGAAATCAATGGTTTTCTTTTTTCTTTCCTTTCATGATTTCTTTCATGGTATGTGCAGTTTGCAGGAGGATTTGATTCTGAAACAATGCATGCATTTGAGGAACTCCGAGACCTTGCCAACCTCCTTAACAACAAGTAATGGGAGTTTTTTTTTTTTTTATGATTCTCTGGGGCAGGGCATGGGCATGGAGGTTGTTGTTGTTGGAACACGTATATGTGGTTACCATCTCAGTAAGGTTTGGCAGAGAGCAAATACTATTGTGCCATGTAGTTGGGTACATTGAGCTTGTATACAAGTTTGGTGTGGAAATGAAAGAGTTTTGTTTTGGAGTGGAGTTCATGCACGCAGTGAGTAAATTCTCAAAATAACCCCATTGGGGTAAAAGGCATGGCAGCCATGGGTGTTGATGCAATTTCAAAGTCATGTTGTAGCTGAGTATAAAATAAAATAATAATATATTGAGTTAGGTCGGGTGAGGGTAAGCAGAGCCATGTGCGGAGGCAATGCCATATGAGGCAATCAAATGAACAGTCTTCTCTCTATTCTTATCCTGTTTGTGTGACTCAGTGATTGAATCTCAGCCACAGGCAAAGGCAGAGGCAGAGGCAGAGGCAAAAGACAGAGACAGTAGGCAAACACAATTGAAAGAAAATGCAAAGGAGAAAGAAGATTTGACATTTTGACAAGATGTAACAATTACTTCATCATTTCAACTGCACTGCACCTCTCCTATTCTATTTCAAACATCACTTTCTTTCTTCTTGTCCTTTCCTTCCTTTCATTTCACCTCTCATTTAGCCCTAGTTTTGGGGTGAAAAAAAAAAAAAATAATATTATAATATTTAATTTGATTAGGTTCAATTCAAATATTATATGTATATATTAAATTAAAATTAAAAATTAAAAAAATTAAATTTAAGTAAATTATATATTTTCATTAATTTATATATATTTTAAATTTTTATAAAACAAAAATAATTATATTATTTTAAAATATTAAAATTTATATTAAAAATAATATATAAAAAAATAAAAAAATTTAAATTTAAATTTAAAAAATCAATAAACAAAATTAAATCGAATAGTTGAATTCAGATCAAATGAAAATTAAATTTTAATTTTTATTCAAATTTTAAATATTTATAATTATTTTTATTTGAGATTTTTGATGTTATATAATTATTTTAAATTTCGATTAATTTGAAATTAAATCCGATCAAATGAATTAACTTTTTTAAGTTTATTTTTTTTATTTACAAGATTCAGAATTGAAATCTTATTTTTAAAAAAATTAAATTTTTTATCATTCGAACTAATAAATATTAATAATATTTATAATTTTATACATTATTTAAAAAAATTAAACTAAATTAAATCTTATACGTTATTAACCCTACTTAACCTTAGGACATACCTCCCAATTATTTCAACCATCACTTTCTTTCTGCTTTCGTCCCATTCCTTTCCTGTCCTTTGATTTCACCTCTCACTTAGCCCTACTTTTGACTGAAATTTTAAAAAAAAAAAAATCAAAAATTAATTTAAAATTACAATATTTAATTTAATTGAGATTAAATTTAAATATTATATATATCAAAAAGAAAATTAATTTAAGATCAAAAAATTAAATAATAAAAAAATTAAATGTAAGCAAATTATATATTTTTATTAATTTATATATTTATTAAATTTTTTAAAAATAAAAATTATTATATTATAGTTAAATTTATTTAAATATATAAAAAATTTAAATTTAAATTTAAAAAATTAATAAACTAAATCGAACCAGTAATTCATTTTAGATCGAATCATATAAAAATTTAATTTAAATTCAATTTAAATTTTAAAATTTTATATGTTATCCAAAAAAATAAAATAAAATTCAATCAGTTATAAATCCTCCTTTACCTTAGGCCATACCTCCCAATTATTGCCCCCCTTAATTAATTTTCTTTTTCTTTTTAACATTTCCAAGCCAATATTCTCTAGCGTTTTTTTTATCGCTTTATTTTTATTTTGAAATATCTTAAAATTATATATTTTTTAATTTAAAATTTCCATATTTTATATTAAAAATTATTTTAATGATTTTTTGTATAAAAATCATGAAATGCCATTTTTATATCAAAATTTCTTTTGAATCTTTTTTTTTTTTTTTTATCTTAGTAAAAACCAAAGGAAAAAAAAAACAATTGGAGATGAAAAGAGTATCAAACTCCCAAGAGAACTGATTTAATTAATAAGAAGAGCACTATGTAGTATTCAATTAATGGATAATTCTAGATTTTTTTACTTAATTTCTTTCTAATGCATGTAAACAAAATGTTTATAACAAAATTAAAAAAAAAAAGGCTTAGTGAGAGAGAATGATGAATGGCTTCTTTTTTCTTTAATCTTTATCTCTGTTTCTTGTTCATTTAGTCATTCATAATATTGAGATACCAAATCAAAACAAACAAAGATCACTTCAATAGTGTTTCAGCTTTGATCATAGAATTAACTAAAAGCCTATCCAAAAAAATAGCATAAATTAAATAAAAAAAATATATACAAGGATTAAAAGAAAATTGTAAAAAATTTATAAAAATGAAATAAATATTTTGAGAAATTGGAGGGGGTGAAGTAAAGATTAAAATAAAAAGTGGGTAGGCAAAGGTTGGAAAATAAAAAAAGGAATAATATTACTCTTTTAGACTCCTAGCCTTGCCATTATACTAGAAAAAGAATAATAGTGAAAATCAAGTAATAAATAGAAAAATTGTAAGATTAAGAAGACGTAGTAACTTAAAATATGATATAACGATGTTATTAGAATATAATATAAAAATAAAATTTAAAATTATAATAATAATTATATGTATTTAATAAAATAAAAAAAATTATATTTATATTTTTATATAAATTATAATATATAATTTTTATATAAAATATAATTTAAATATATGAATAATTAAATCTAAAATTAAAAAAAAATTTAAAATATGTATCAAAGTATTGATTGAGAAGACGTTTTTTGAAATGATATATTCAAACTATCTATCACTGATCTGACCATACGTGGTTTTCTTTGCAAGGACCCGCTCCTGTCTCCACGACCTTTCTCTCTCTCTCTTACCTTTTTCATTCCTTCGTTCATATACAAAGACTGAAGCATAACCCTACTTTCATTCACCATCAAGGGTTTTGCTTATCTGATAGGGATCATTTATTTCGATGTACTTGGATTCGAGCATAGTTAATAATTTTTTATAAAGATTATATCAAATATATTACTTTTAATTACTATTTTTAAATTTTCGTATATAAAAATTTATTTATTCTTAGATTTTATTAATAAAAAAAAAACACTTTCATTTCTTCATAAATAATTATATATATTCTCATTCTCATGGATGTTATGTACTCCCTTTCTCTCTTTGCTATTCATTTGGAGTAATTAATTTGTTCCATAAATCAAGCTTTGGATTTGAAAACCTACAAAGCTTTACCATTTCTGCTCTCTTATTACTACTACTTCCCAATCCTCTCTCATACATACATCACTATATTATTTGCAAGTGTTCCAAGTTCCCTTGTTTTTCTGCTCGTCAAATCATCCAACGTGAATTTGATCAGTTTGAAGTAGGCAAATTAATTACTTTAATATGTCAGCCGCTGTTGCCGCTGCAGCTGCTGCCGCATGCGTGTCCTCGAATAGCAGTTCTCATCATCAAAGTGATCGTTCAGTGTCACTCACGCTACCACCACCCCAGCCATTATCGTCGCTCCCAGCTTTAAGCCGCTATGAATCTCAGAAGCGACGTGACTGGAACACGTTTGGGCAGTATCTGAAGAACCATCGTCCCCCCTTGGCTCTCTCACGCTGCAGTGGTGCACACGTCCTTGAATTCCTGAAATACCTGGATCAGTTTGGGAAAACCAAAGTACACACCCAAAACTGTGCCTTCTTTGGACACTCTCACCCACCAGCGCCTTGTCCTTGCCCTCTGAAGCAAGCCTGGGGCAGCTTGGATGCACTCATAGGCCGCCTCCGTGCAGCCTTTGAGGAGAACGGTGGGCAATCAGAGATGAACCCGTTTGGTGCGCGTGCCGTGAGGCTGTACCTAAGGGAAGTAAGGGACACTCAAGCTAAGGCTAGAGGCATAGTTTATGAGAAGAAGAAGAGAAAGAAACCACAGCAGCTGCCGCAACACTTAACAGCCACTGATGGCAACCATTTTGATCAGCAAGGTGGCTCAGGTTCAGGTTCAGGTTCAGGTTGAGTCAAGGGGGGCTATATATGGTGTAGGAAACAATGTCAGTGCTCAAGTAGCAAGATCAGCTTCAGGAGAAAATGGAGGATATGTAGTACTGTAGTAATTTAGTAGTATAAGTGCATGCAGTAATTTGGAGCTTTTCAGTGTAACTAATGAAAGCAGCCTATTTTATTATTGAATTTCTAGTTTTGTGTAAACAGAAATTTAGCTGCTTTGCCTTTGCTTGCCAGGTACTGTTAGTTTCAATTTGATGTGATCTTAAAATTTTATGTTAAAAAGTTTTAATCAGTTTATGATATGCATTGCATTTGCATATTGAGAGCTAATTAATTTCTTTGGTGAATATTAATGCATAAGTTGAAGCTAGTAAGATCCTTAATTTTCAATAGTAACAATTACTACTACCTTTTTTCCCATATTTTTGTATTTAACTCCTTAAATATAAAGTCATAGACATAGTATAAAGTTAACTTTGTTTAATAATTGTTGAGTTTTATAATATTTTTACATTAGGTTAGTATTTGTCAATTTTCAATTTAACTAATAATAGATGCTATTTTGTCCAAATTAACTTTTTAGCTTTATCAATTATAGTAAGTTTCAATCAAATGTTAAACATATATATTTTTTGTCAAAAATTGAATTTTATTGATTAAAATTAGAAATCCTATACTCAATTAGTAAGTCCAACGATGTTATTTTTTCATTTTTTTTTAGTTAATTACAAATTTTCTTTGAGTATTATATTTTATTTTTTTATAATATTTTTTCAATAGAAAAATTCATATTAGAATCATTTGAAAAAGTTAGAAAATACCATGGATTTTTATCTCAAAATTTTTATCTTCACTTTTCTTAAAAAATGTATATTTTTATTGTTTGGATAAAAAATATATTTTTTTAACTATCAGTGCTTATAAAAATATTGATTTGTTATTTTTTATTTCAATTTTAAACTATCAAAAGAATCAAGAAATATCAAATGCTTATTTAAAGATTGTATAATTAATAATATTACCATTAATTTAAAATTTATATTATTCTTTATCGTTTAATGTTATCATAGCAATATTTTTTCCTTTATAATTTTATAAACTTGTTATTTTTATTAATATATTTTTACATAGTTATATATTTTTGTATATTAATAAGGATCATAAAATATGTTGTATGAAAAAATGTTAAAATATAATACTAATAGGACCCTTAAAGTCAAATGTCAAAATCTGCTATTATTTGTTAGTTTATATTTAATGCATAAATAATGTATAAAGTCTATGAATTACCAATAAATCACATATTACCATATCATTAATGAGTAAATTTAGAATTTTAGAAAACTTCAAAATAAATTGAATTCAATTTTTTATTTACGTTTTAAGACTTTTAATTTTTTAAATTTATTCATTAATATCATGTTAATCTATGTTTTAATAACCATATATAAAATTTATAAACTATTAATACATCAAATATTAACCCAAAAAATATAACTATTAGACAAACAGTTAAAATTTAAAAAGTTGGCAACCATATCTTGAAAAGCAGAACAACTGCTTTATGTACAATGCAATAATCTTATTGTTGCAGTTTCTCACTACAAGATGAAAATCTTGTTTTTCTCTGCATGACACATTGAAATCAGACATTTTCATATCAAATCAAAATAGCATGGAACTACATTTTTATGTTTCATATTAGAGAAATTAAATTTAAAATTTTGATAAAGTACAAAAACTATAATATTAATTTGACCTTTTTAGAAGTATATATGCATATTCTAATTAGGATTTTTTTTTTTTGAAAGGATCCTAATTAGGAGTTAAATATGTATATAAGTGAAAATACATCCATATTCTAAAAATTAGAAACCAAGAAATTTACCTAATTTTCTTCCTTTGCTCCATTTTTTTTTTGTTAAAAATATTTTTCACTAAATCTTTTTTTTTTTTTGGCCAAGAAATCTCTATGTTTTGGTTTTGAAAAATTTTATGCAAAATCAACCTCTTTTTGTTTCATGAAAAAAGACTAAAGGAAGTACGTACAGGGAAACAAAGGAAAAAAAAAAAAGAAGCCATTGAATACTTAAACCAAAAAGCGGAAATCCATTAGATCAATTATTAGATTACTGTCAGGAAATAAAATCTATGATGAAATTTTCTAACTCTCTATATATTTCTTCAACTTTCTCTCCAATTTCCAAGCCTACTTTCACCTAACCATCTCCAAGAATAGTGCAACTGTTTTTCCGACGTTTTTCATGTCTTTCAAAGAGGGGCACCACCACAAGTAATTTTATTTTTAGCTTCAAAAACGAATTTCTTTACCGACGAATTTGTTTACTATGGCAAATGATATATCCTCTTCGGGAATTTCTTCATGTTGATGTTGATTGGCATGGAAAAGCTAGAGAAAAAAATAAAGGTGAATTTAAGATGAGATATAACTTTATTCCAATATCCCAGTGATGTCAGTCACTTATTGTAATTTAAAAACATCATTTACATCCACAAACATATAATATTGTATTAATATTATTATGGGTTGGAAGACAGACTTCTTTTAGACATGTCCTATCTTTAATTAAAGTAGCGGTGGACAAAGATCCTTCTTTATGTGGTCACATATTTTTTTCACCCAATTTATCTTTCAGAAATTGTCATCATTACCAAATTAGTGGTAAACATTACATTCCACTCTTAACCTCTTTTTCTTTTTATTTCTTGTTTTTTAGCCTTCATTTGATTGTTATTACTACTATTTTATCTTTAAAAATTATAAAAAAATAAAAAAAAATACAATGATACTTGGACTCGGTAGAAAAAAAATCCACATCATCAATCGCATAGTTTCATTTTTTAAAATATATCAATGAAAATTAAAATATTATTAAAATCGATACTTAAGAATTATGAATTCAAAAAAATTTAAACCCATAATATCTTTTTTAACTAAATATATAATAAAGTAAAAAGATTTAAATGTAAATTAAAAATTCAATATACATATATATATATGTATGTATGTATTACTCTCAACACCAATGTCTACTTTACAAAACCAACATTCCATATGCATGTCATCCATACATGTGTGAAAAATTGGTTGTCAATACTCGTGTCCATGACTATAGCAAATGTTACTTTATCAAGAAAATGAACCTGCACCAATCAATGATTCAATCAATGATTCAACTATTTGTTCCTGTAGCGAAGCAGAGTTTTATGCCTGGCCTTTAAGCAAATTATTAATTACATATGGTAACAGTGCAGCTTTCAACTGTTCAACCTAACAGTAAACCTAAATTCATATCTACCTGGCATCTGATTCCAGGCATGAATATCTATTAGCAGTAAGGAAAAGTTCGGCCCGCCAATTCCTTATTCCACATTAACGCTCTAATTCGACCAATAATGCAAGAAGGACGTATTTACTGCCTTCAAACATGTCTTTCTTTCAGGTCTGCATACATACCCCCTTCTATATATTGCTTGTATTGCCTAGAACATTGCTAGAAATTGTTAGACAATAGGCATATTGATCTATGATTTCAATCAGTAAAGTATTAAAGGGCAGGAAGCTATTATAATTTTGAAATGATAATGTGCATGAAACAGGGTTAGTAGTCATCACTTTAGGTAACAAAGCTTGGTGGTATTTGGATTACTTTATATCGACACCATATATGTATGTCTCTATATACACACACATCTGCATCAAAAGGTAAGCAAGATGAAATATGTCATATGGATGTACCAAAATTCTCCAAGGAATATGCCGTGATGGTAGAATTTATAGACAAAGTGTGATGGTACGTGGGTCAAGTTCTAGACAGATGATCAAAAAACTATTTGCATTTGTATCGCTAAAGAAAATCTACTTGCCTCAAGTGAAAATCTAGTGATTGTTTATTATGAAACAAGCTTAAAAACATTTAATAAGTCTGAGGTATAAATAATATTATCATGCCAATCATATAATAAGGAAACCAAATAACAAAATTTATGTTTTTCAAACTTTATTTTTGCATAATTATACAGTATTTTTATCTTTTTTGTTTTATTTTGCTAAGATGTTATATCTATATAGCCTCCAACTATATTCACTTACAATCCTAACTTTATTCAATCCCAACCATGACTTTCTGAAGATACACTTGGGATTTATGTGGAACTCGTGTGGACTCCATACTCATGAATGGTTGAGATTTTATAATTCTAAACAACTAATTGTAGGTGAAATCAACTCTTATCTAGCTAGGCCAGTGCCTGTCTATATCAATTAACAACATTAGATGCATTAGACCATTGAATGAGCTACAAATTTCAAATAAGATGTCTTACCTAGCCTTAGCTTTTTCAGCAGCCTTGCAGGGTTACCTGTGCCTGAAACACCAAATAAGTGAGCTACTCAGGAGGAATGGGCTAAGGCAGAGGAGAGGACATGATCAGAAATGGTTTCGGCAACTCCTGAGATTCAATAAAAAGCAGCACATTTTGTATATTAGACAGTTTGTAAATTATTAGTTGTCACCTCTTTACAATGCTGATTCCCTAGAATGACAAATTCAGAAAGATCACAAAGAAAATTTGAAATTTAAGCAAAAAATTTTAAAAAGTCAATTCATGAGACTAAAAGATGTTGATCTAATGCATAAATTGCAAACAAGCATTTAAATACTATATGATTACAATCATATCTCCATGTATATATAACACGTTTCCCAAGTTAACAGAAGTCACTTGTCTTCATTGAGAAGTATTACGTTAAGATCAACAGTTACAAGTTGCATTGGAATCAAATTTATAGACCTAAATCCGCTTAGATTCTGATTTTAACTATATGTCAATCATTCCCTCTTCCCACTACACAACATGGTAATCTTAAAATAACCAGACTTATCCTAATAAGAACAACTTGAAAGTTGAAATAAATAATAAAAATAAGGTTGAAGTTTGAATTAGGTCCCATTACGATCTCAATTATGCTTTTTTAGCCCCTTTACTTCAATTTTAATGAATTTAGTCTCTATACTTTTACTATGTTAAGATATTGCCTTTAATTTGAATAAAATGGCATTTTGGTGATTACTTGACAAGCTAAGGTGGATTAATATTTTGCTACACGACCCATATTAGTAAAAAAAAAAAAATCTTATCTTAATTAAATAAATAATTAATATTTTTAAGAATTACAAACAACAATTTTAGATTTTTTGGAAAAAAAGTTCAAGTTAACATGTCATGTCATCAACATAAGAGTCAGTCAAATTTACTTGAAAATGTTTAAAAATGTTACCAAATGTCCTTAAATCAACCTTTTATAAAAGTATTGGGATTAAATTCATTAAAATTAAAGTACACTACAGGGACCAAAACTGCAGAATTGAGATAGTACAGAGCTAAAGTTCAGACTCTGAACTAAAATTGGCAAAAGTAAATCCATGTAAGAAGTTTTGGTCCATAAACCTTGTTCACTTGATGCCTAGCATTGCAAGTTATTTGCAACAACCCACATGACAGTAACACAAGGAAAACGGATATGCTAGGATATAGAAGACTGCCTGGAAGCCCAAATTAGAAAGTACAATGGAAATTCAATCCTCATCTAATAGAAGTATAAAATAGAGTTACGAGAAAATCTGAACAATCGGCAGCACTGCGCTGAAAATGAGATGGCACATGTATCAGCACTTTCCTGTAAGAAGGGGTTATATGGGAATTAAAATTTCTGGCAGGGGTCAATGTTCATTAAGGAGATCTCAGCTTTCTAAAAGAGTTTTTCAGGATGCTCCATCTTCACCTATTTGCTCCAACAACATGTGGACAATTTCTGGTGGTTACCAGTAATTCAATACTTATGTTTAACAAGTTAAATAAATCACTTCAAGCAGGAATCACATTGCTGCCAGCTTAACCCGTAACTTTTATAAATACCTCTTCTAAGTACAAATTCAGGAACTTTTTTCTTCATTTACTATCATCAACACTCTGTATTTTATTTTATTTTTTTCTAGACTATAGGTCTTGCTTTTTCCTGATCCTCCAAATCATTAGTTTATGTCAATGATGTTCCAATCTTTGCCTGCATACCAAGATGCTTTCATTTTACCTAACATTCTTCTAGACACAACAGATTGACCTCTTACTTTCTCACATGCTTAATGTTATCACACACATTGTCTTTGAGCTCTCCATCCATTAATAGAAAAAAAAGTTATTTAAGCATATTGCAAGAACTTACATTTCTGATGCTCTGTTGCAGTCCATGGTTCACAGGCAAGATTTTATCTGTTATCCGGCTGACAGCACAAAGGTGGAAATGACAGTCATGACACTAAACCCTGTGGGTGCATTGGAAGATAAAGATTAGTAACATATCCTTCTCTTTTCAGCTCTAGAAGAAGAATCTTCAGCAATGAATATATATGCTTAGAATGTGGGTGACTCCCATCTGCAGCAGCAAACATGTGGGTGGTGTTGTTGACCTCTATCCAACTGTATCCAGGTACTTTCTGAACTCCTCTTTCCTTCATCAGACTTCGTACCTTCAGCACACTCCCCCAATGTCCAGCATTTGCATGTAAATTTGATAGCAGTACATAGTAACCAGAATTTTGTGGGTCCAAATCAAAAAGATGTCTTGAAGCCACTTCAGCAAGCTCAACATTTCCATGGTTTCGACAGGCTCCAAGCAATGTACCCCACACACCAGCATCAGGAGGGAATGGCATGCTCTTTATAATTTTAAAAGCTTCATTCAAGCGACCGGCACGTCCAAACAAATCTACCATACAAGCATAATGTTCCATCCTAGCTGGGATTCCATATTCCTCAGTCATGCTCTGGAAGTAGTGAATTCCATCATTAACTTTACCAGCATGACCACAAGCAGATATTATAGCTAGGAAGGTGACATGATCAGGCTGAATTTTATTTTTCAACATCTCATGGAACAGGGCAAGACAATCTTTAAGGTGGCCATGGTTTCCATAAGCAGCAATGATACTATTCCATGAAACTTCATTCTTATCTTCCATCATGTCAAATACACACTGAGCAAAACTCAAGTTTCCACATTTTGCATACATATCTATGAGTGCGCTCCTAGCAAAAAGATCAAAGCAGAGAGAACCTTTTATCATAAACCCATGGATCTCTTTTCCATAATGCAGTGCAGGTAGATTGGCACAAGCAGAAAGAGCAGCTGATACACTCACACAGTCATACTTGGTTCCAGTCCTCCCCATCCAACGAAAAAGATCAATGGCCTCCTCTGGCTTCCCATTCTGGGAACAGCTTGTGATCATTGAGTTCCAACAAACAGAGTCTCTTTCGGACAATCTTCCAAAAACATGATGAGCAAGATCCAGTCTTCCGCACTTTGCATACATGTCTATGATAGCACTTCCCACATGACACCTATCAGCAAGCCCGTTCTTTATGATATTACCATGCAATTCCTTCCCTACTTTTAATGCAGCTAAATCTGCACAAGCAGGTAGAACACTTGCCAGCGTTACAGCATTCGGCCTGATTTTCTCTTGAAGTAGCCACCTGAAAATCTCTAAAGCATCATTGTTCATCCCATTAAGCACATATCCTGAAATCATAGCTGTGCAAATGACAACATCAACCTTGGTGCTTTGGTTATAAACATTGCGCGCCATCTCCACATCCTTGCACTTTAAGTATACATCAATAAGTGCACTCTTCAAGAACACATCGAAAGGCAGACCATGTCTTAATATATATCCATGGATTTCCTTACCTTTTATGAAACTTCCCAACCCAGTAACAGCGGGAAGAAAACTTGAGAAGGTGATTGAGTCAGGTTTCACACCAGAAGATATCATCTCCTTAAACAAACATGAAGCATCTTCCATAAACCCATTCTGTACATATCCCGAAATCATTCCATTCCAAGACACTAAATCAGTATTAGGGATCGTATCAAACAATTTATGAGCATCAGACAACCACCCACATTTTGAATACATGGACAAAAGCGTGTTTGCCACCATAGAATTTGATTCCAACCCACAACTAACAACAAGGCCATGAAGCTGAGTACCAAAATCCACCATTCCTTCCGAAGCACACACAGAGCAAATAGCAGCAAATGTCACCTCATTTGGCTTTGATTCACCTTTCCTCATTTCCTCAAAAATCTCTATAACTTTATCTAATTCCCCACATTTAAGATATCCATTAAGCATCACATTCCACAAAACACAATCTCTCACTGGCATTTTATCAAACAAAGTACGAGCGCGATTAATATAACGGTTCTCTACATACAAGTTGATCAAAGAACTAGCGATAAACACATTCAGTTCAAAACCCATCAACATAATCACCTCATGAATCAAAGCACCAAATCTTACATTATTCAAAGCACTACAAGCCTTGACTACAGAAGGGAAAGTAAAATTATCAGGAGAAACCCCACAACCCAGCATCTTAAAATAAAACAACATGGCAAAATGAAACCAACCCATTTTAACAAACCCTCTGATCATCAAATTCCAACGCTTTACACATCCTAAATCAATCTGATAAAACAGGTTCTTGGCATCGTCAAAGCTACCGCAACGAAGATACATAGCCAGAAGAAGGGGATTGGCGGTAGTAATTCCATTGAGGATGAGCTGGGCGTGAAATTGTTTGCCATGTTGAAGATTTGAAGGGAAAGAAGAAGATTGCCAGAATGAACCAAGTTGGCATGTTGAAAATTGCGAAGGTTGTGGAATGTGTTGGGAGCTTGTATGAATACATTCGAGTGGTGTAATGAGTCGGTAAAGTTTACAGATTGAAAATCGATTTCTGTGGAACATTTCTCCCGTTAGCAAACAGCATCTTGGTTCACTGATTACGCTACCGACTCAAGTTAGCAAGGCGGTATTTGATTTCCTCTACTGGAGGGAAATTACGGGCTCGATTTTGTTCTTGTTTTTGTAATTTGTTTAATTTGACCCAATTTTTTTACGTAATCTAATATATATGGGTAAAATAAACAAATGGTCACTCAACTTTAGAGATCTTTTTAAAATGATCCCTTAAATGTTAATTTTTTTAATTTAACCATTTAAGTTTGAGTCCATTACTTTTTCGTCAGTTAGTCAATAATGACTAACAGCATACTGACGTGACACTACCACTTCAATTTCAGGTGTCATGTGGTATTACTACCTCATCTAACAAGTTACGTGGTATTATAAAACTTAGAAAAAAAAAAAAATTTTAGTTAGTTAACTTTTAAGAAAATTTTATTTTATTTACTCAATTTTAAAAATTTATAATTTAATCAATAACAAATAAGTTCTCAATTTTTATAAAAAAATAAAAATAAGTATTAATATTTTATTTTATGGAATTAAATTATATTTTTTTATTTTATTGTAATTATATTATTTAAATTTGAAAAATGGATGACTATTATCCAATACCATAATTAAAAAAGTTAATGATTGAGTAACCAAAAAAGTTTTGAAATTATGAAATATGAAATTATTAATATTTTAATTTTCATTGTCAACATGAATTTATAATAAGTTGATCACTATCGTTTATGTAATTTAATATAATAAATTATTTTATTATTTGTGTTACCTATTGAAATATATTAAGATAAGATTCAAGTGTTAGGGTTTAAGTGGTTTAAGGTTAGGATATAAGTGGTTTAAAGTTAGAGTTTAGGTAGATTAAAGTTTCGATTTTAGTTTAGAGTTAGGATTTTCTTACTAGGTTTTGGTTAGGTTAGGGTTTTTGGATAGGGTTAGGGTATATCTAATGTAAAAATGTATGAAATTATGACTTAATCTAATTTTTAAATAAGTCATTGAATTTTATAAAAAAATAAAAAATTTTAATATTTCTATTGTTATTTTACTATAATTATACCATTTAAATATTTTAAAAAATAAGAATATTAATCAATTTTTGAATTTACCAAATATTATTATTTCAAATATTTATCATTTAGTTAATCTAAATAAATTTAAGTAACTATTTTAAATTTTTACATTTTGGTCACCATTGTATGTGAAATTATTAATATTTAGAAGTTATCCACAATGTAACTTTATAACGATTTAATCACTAATGGTTTGTAAAATTTGATATAATAAATTATTTTTATTTATTTTTTATCTATATTTCCTTTAATATTTTATTACATGAAATCAAAATTAAATCTGAACATTATGAAATATGAAATACTTAATTGAGTTTATTTAGATGAATTAAATGACAAAAATGTGAAATAACATTTTTTTAGTAATTTTTACAAGTGGATAATATTATTTCATTTTTCAAATTTAAATGGTATAATTATAATAAAATTAAAATTTTATAATTTAATTCTATGTGATAAAAATATCAAATATTTATTTCTATTTTTTTATAAAATTTGAATACTTATTTGTAATTTTTAAAGTTGATTGACTAGAATAGAAATTCTTGAAAAATTAAGTGACTAAAATTTATTTATTTTTAAAGTTTTATAATGCCACAATAACAATGTCATGTGGCTTGTCAAATGAGGTGGCAGTGCCATGTGGCACCTGAAACTAATGTGCTAGTGCCATGTCAGCATACTGTTAGTCATTAACGGTTGAGTGACCCAAAATTTAACGAATTCAAACTTAAGTGATTAAAATTTATTTATTTTTTAAAGTTTTATAATGCCACATTAGCAATGTTATGTGGCTTGTCAAATGAGGTGGCAGTGCCATGTGGCACCTGAAACTAATGTGGTAGTGCCACATCAGCACACTGTTAGTCATTAATAGTTGAGTGACCCAAAATTTAACGAATTCAAACTTAAGTAACTAAATTGAAAAAATTAATACTTAAGTGATTATTTTAAAAAGACTTTTAAAGTTGAGTGACCATTTATATATTTTACCTAATATATATGTAGACACTCATTTTCCTCTAGGATACGATTGATTTGTCAATTTGGATCTCTTTCAGATAATCAGATCTCGAAAGAGTTCGTATTTAGGTTTCTGGCTTATTTCGTTTGGGCTTTGAGCCCAGTATTTGTTGATCATATGTAGGTTTAGGCCCAACTCACATTGTATTTACTATTATTATTATTATTATTATTATTATTTACTTCTAATTTAATTTCCATTTTTCTTTTCATTTTTTATTTTATTCATGAGTTGACAATGACAGAATTGAAAAAGGAAAGGAATAAATTGGCTGTTTAGGAATTTTGAGCGAAAATTAGGTAGAAAGGGATTTGGGACTAATCAATTGTGATAAGATCTTAAGATTTAAGCTTGGATTAACCTTATTTAAACTCACTTAAAAATTTCTACTAGAACAAGTTATAAATTGAGTGCGAAAATTACATAGAGGAACAAAGAAAAATGGATGATAGTCTGGGATCTGGGTTGATACTGTTTGGTGGATTTTGTTTTAGGTTAGTTAGCATTTGGGTTTTGAGTTTGAAAAAACAAAATTGTTAGGAATCTTTGATAAATTTGAAAGAAGGGAATTTTATGAAAAATTTTGAGAAATTTCTGGAAAAATCTAAAAAATTCAGAAACAATATGGGTTTTGGGTTTAAAGTTTGAATTTTTTAGTTAAATTTTTCAGTGAACTTTGAAGTTTTCAGTTGAATTCTAGTCAATTTTCAGAAACCAATAATCAAACCCAATTTTCAATTGCTTATTCCAGGGTTTTGAGAGAGAAGGCAGAGCAAAAAATTCTAAAAAAAGCAAGGGCTAAAAGATTTTGAAAAAAATATGAAAACCTTGATTGTTATACTAATGCCAAACAACACCGTTTTATTTAGTAGAACCTGCATCCTAATCTGTGAGGAGCCATGTGTGACCCGTTCTGGACTCGACTCGATCATAGGTTTTCTTTTTTTTTTTTCATTTTATTTTTCAATTGCATTTTTATTTATTTTATTTTTATATATTTTCTTATTTATTTTCTATTTCATTTTACTTGTTTTATTTTTTAGATTTTTTTATTCTACTTATTTTTAAATTAAATGATTTATTTTAAATACTTTCGTAAATTTAAAAAAAAAGACTAAAAAATAAAATATATATATAAATGTTTCTAAAAATGAATTCATAAATTCTACCAAACTATTAAAGGTTTCTTCATGAATTTAAATTTTTATGAATTTTATTAAACTATTGAAGAATTTCATAAGTTAATTGTACCAAAAAAATTATTATTAAAATATTTTATACTTTATCTTATCAAACTATTGAAGGATTTACATTTTACATCTTACCAAACTATTGAAAGATTTAATATATTTTTTAAAAAATAATTTTATAATAAAATATCACCAAACTATTTGAAAATCAGCATCAAAGTAAATCTTACCAAATTATTGAAAGATTTTATTAATTTTTTTAACTAAAATTTAAATGAATCTAACAATGGAACCTCTTGAGGGTGTGACCCTAATCTCTATGAATATACCTGAGATGAGAGAATTATTTTAAATTGCTACCAAACTATTAGAGTAATTTTAAGATTAATTTTTAATATTAAATATTTTGGTAAATCATAAATATGGTTAAGGCTTGGATAATTTAAAATCAAACTGGTATCATTTTTTAGATGGGTGCTGTGAGGATGCTATAACCTTTCTCATATATAACCATGCTCCCAAATCTAAAATCTGATTTCGTTAACTAAAATTTACTATTTAAAGATACCTAAGTCAATTTTGAGATTCCTTTTTAAATAGCACAGATTCGATTAGGTGACCAATCATACCTAAACAAAAAAGATTAGTGGCAACTCCTTTAATCCATGTTTAGTAGTAGGTCTACGGCTCTATATGTTATGATAGTTTGATGACTCCACTGAGGATGTCCAGAGTCAGGCCAGCAAATGATTTCTTGTTATCCAAGCCTAGCCTAATAAATTTGAGATTTTTTTTTCTTTCTTTTTCCTTGTTTATATTTTATTTAGCTATTTAGTTATTCATTTCATATATATGTCATTCATTTGCATATGCATAACATGAGCTCTACACCCTAGTTCTATCTCTTAAGAGGAAGTAAAGTACTTATGCCTTCATGAGATTTCATATCTTTACATGGACTAACGAAATACTCTCAGTCATATTGAACTTTTTTAGCTTATAACCTATAATGAACAAGGATTGGGGTGCCTTACTAGTCTGTAATGGACAATGATGTTAGGAACAATTTGAGAACCTTTTAAAAATCCAAGCTACATAGTTAACCTTAAGAGCTTAACCTATAGGTAGAGCCATGTCCCTTTACTCTTTATAGTTAATCCGAAATTTAAAGTTATGTTGTTATTTTACTTGCTTTACAGTGTTTATTCTTTATTTTATATTAAAGTGACTAACCAATTTTCTTGTTTATTTTTCTTCTTGTGTATATTCATAAACATACATACAGATTGCATATTATTCCTGCCCTAAAGATATTTTCAACAAAAGCTCTTATGAAACCCATAGAACGTCAAGTTTACGCCTCGTTTATATTCTTTAAATATGATTCACTTATGGATGTAAAGATATAGTTAGAAAGGAGATAGCAAGAAAAAATGGATTGTTTACCACTTGGTTATGTCTCTACTTTACCGAAAGAAGTTCGATTGCTCCTTAAACAAAATTACCTAAAATACCTATTAGATATATGGAATAACATGGATCCTTTTAGGTAGTAAGCTTTTTATCAAAAGTTTAGGCATGTTGCATATCTCTTGTCACTAAAAGTTGAAAACTCAATCACTAAGGTGATGGTATAATTTTAGGACCCTTATTATCATTGTTTCATTTTTAATGAAGTTGATTTGATGCCAACTATAGAAAAGTATTCAATTCTGGTAGGTATGTATCTCTAGCATCCAGATAGAATATATGTGAAGAAATAAAAGTCAAGGTATCCCAAAATATTGGCTCATATTTTAAAGGTAGGAAATGATCTCATAGATTCACATGTTTAGGAAAAATGAGGGCATAAAGGTATTCTGTAGGAGTTTCTTTGAGATTTCATCTTTAAATATCTTGATGAGGACCAAGGAATGAATGTGTTTGTTTTAGCAATATATGGGATGGCAATCTTTCCAAAAGACTTAGGCCATATTGAGATAGAAATGGTTGATCTATTCGAGTAAATTGAGAGAAGATGTAATCCTTTACCTGCGATTTTGGCAGAAACTATTAGATTATTGAGTTTTGCTAATAAAATGATAAAGCACATTTTTTGGGTTGCATGTAATTATTGCATTTGTAGATGAATAGCCATTTTAAATGTAGGAAGAGTACATTTTTTAAACTTTATTTTCGCAATCAAAATCCTACTAAAGAGTTTTGTAAAAGTGAATAGCCAGAAGCAAAGATTAAGAATGAGAATATTTACTACAGAGACTTACGGCTTGTCAGGTGAAATGGCTAGTCCCATGGATAAGTTGAGAACCCATGTTATATTAATGTGGGATGAAATAAGGGTTCCATTTTTAGGCTTATGGAGGTCAACAGTTTATGCACCGTTGATGGTAAGGATATAGTATGAAGTTGAACAATTTATCCTTGTGACATACAGACTCAGCCAATTTAACTATTTGTATGGGGAACCTAAAACATTTCAAAAATTTGACAGTATGATCAGGGCCTAAAAGAAGCCCAAGAGAGTGAGCCCTAGATCTGATAAAGTCACTCAAAGATATTTGGTATGGAGAGCCAAGAAAGGCAATGAGGTTGTATTCACAAATCATATCCAGACAGTGAATCAGAAGTTGGACAAGACGACCTTAAAATCAAAACTTACAACGAAAGAATATGAAGTTGAGAAAGAGAAATTGAAACAAGAAATTCTAAGGCTTCAAGAAAAAAAAAAGGTAATGGAAAGATAAAGCAAAAAAGCTAAAAGTTTTAGTCTAGAAGATTTCCAAAAAGTGTGATACGATAGTTAAGGATTTGCCTAAACTTCATCAGTGACACAAAAGATTAGAGGTTGAAAGCAATACTCAAAGGGCTATTAGAAAGCATTACGATGCCTCTCATAATTGATGGAGCTACAGTAAAAGCACAAAAGATTACGTATACAAGTGAAGGCCAAAGAAATAAATATTGCTGATTTGACTTGTGACAATGAAAAATTGAGAAGAGAATGTTTCCAAATGAAAAATGATTATATGGAAGCCCAACAAGAAAATGAAATGCTTAAAAGGCATATCCAGACACTAAAACAAAAATTAAGTGAACAGAGGAATCATATCATGGCATTTATGAAAAAAGCATAGGGAGTTGTTTTATCTAGTATGGTTTGGCAAGATGAAAAGGCAAAGATATATCGAACATCTTGTAACCTAGATAAGTAAGGCGATAATTAAGGGTAGAGAAATAGCAAAAGAGGTAGAGACATTGAGAATTCTGGTCACACCAATAGAAGAGCATAGGTAGCAACTGTTGAATTTCATTGAGGAGGCTAAAAACTAGTGTGAACAAATCAAGCATTTTTACAAGTGGAGAGTATTAGACTTGATGTAAAACAAACTTTTGTGAAATAAATGAAAGCTTCTTTTTGTTAAAGTCTTTAATAAGGGTAAATATTTTTCTTACCCATGCATTGATTACATTCATTCATAATCATTTCTTAGTTAGCTCATAATAGGATCACTAATTTTAGATTATGGTAAGTAAGGTTCAAATATATCTCAACATCCGTATAACACCTGAGCTTAATTTAGAAAAATAGAGTAAGATAATGTGAGCTGCATTGAGAAGTTGGAAAAAGCTCAGGAAAAAATTAAAGGGGAATTGAACAGGATCTTTGAGGCTTTGAAAAAGATAAACAAAGGAAAAATAGTAGAAGAAAATGTTCTGCATGAAGTCACAGAACCACTATATCCTCTAGGTTATGGTCTACATTACACCAAATTCACTTAAAACTTCCCACCATAACAATCAACAATCTAAAGCTACAATTATCCAAGAATGCCTTATGCACCTAATCAAAGAAATGTCTAAAGTTACATTAATCCCATTTCATGGAGAAGATGGTTGAGCTAACCCAAGTCTTTAATCCGATGAAGCAAAGGAAAAATTAAAGACTGAGTCTTTGAGCACTCTAAAATTGATTACACGATGAATATGATTAAGGAGAGATTACAAGCCATAAAAGGCATTGACTTTTATGGTTCTATACATGCCATAGTACTTTGTCTAGTACTAGATGTCGTGATCCCCAAAAAGTTTAAAGTTTAAGAGTTTAAGAAGTATGATGATATCAAGTGCCTTATCATACATGTCACAATGTATTGTCGTAAGATGGTAGCATAGTTAATAATGAGAAATTGCTCATACATGTGTTTTAAGATAGTTTAATTAGGTTTACTGTGAGATGGTATGTCTAGTTGGACAGGGTTCGCATATAATCTAGAAAGGATTTAACTCGGTTATTCATCAATTATTATTGCCATGTTATAGATATGGCTCCTGATCACTTTTCATTGTAAGGTATAGAAGAAAAAGTAACTGAGTTTTTTAAAGAGTATGCCCAAAAGTGACTTGATATAGCTGCTCAAGTGCAACCATAATTAACAAAAAAAAAAATAACAGTATTGGTTGTAAGTACTCTAAAGTTGTTTTACTATAAAAAAAATGATTGGAAATACGATCAAAAATTTTACTGACATAGTGATCTCTACAAAAATCATTGAAAATGTTATAAAAAATGGTAAACTTGAGTGAGAGAGCCTTCTACTGCTAAGAAGATACCCAAAAAGAAGAAAAGTGAGACTCAAGTTGTAAATTACGAAGGACAACAATACAGAAACTACCCTTAACCAGTTTATCCCATAAATTATCTTGTCATAAATCATGCTTTAATTTTCTTTATCAACTAACTCTATGACCTTCCTATCCACTTGCTTATTAACCTACCTTTAGACCACCTACCTACAATCCAAACACATCGATTATAACAAGACCTTCTATCCGTCTAACCAACCCAACAAGTGGTACACGAAATCCATGAAATAACCCAAAAAAACCCACCTTCAATCCTATTCCCATGAGTTATAACAAATTGTATCAAGAACTCTATAAAAATCACTTGATTGCTCTCATCTTTGTAAAAACACCTAAACCTATTTACCCTAAGTGGTACAATCTTACTACTCACTGTGACTATCATTATGGGGTTACTAACCATTTCGTCGAAGATTGCACCTCTTTGAAGTACAAAGTGTAAAGTCTAATCATAGAAAGGCTGATAAATTTTGATACCAGTGGAAAATAACACCCAATGTCAGTAATAACCCGTTGCTCAATCTTGCAATTAATGCTATGAATGAAAGATAAGGGGCAAATAAAAAAAAGTATAAGAGATCAAAATGCCATTCAATCAGCGGAATAAAACTTTATATGAGGCTAGGATGATACAATTGATAGACTCATGTACCTATCGTGAAAGATGTATCCCGAATCAAGATGTAAATATCACAATAGAACTCCGGGGCATTCAATTGAAATGTTTAAATAGTTTTATGATGAGGTATAGAGGCTAATAAATTTCCACCAGGTCGAGTTGTATGAAGAAACAGAAGCTTCAAAAGGTGTTAAAGTAGCAATGACTAATAAGTGGGTATCAAAACTAATTACCATACATTATGGTGAGAAGCTAAGATCGATCATGGACAAGTTTATTCCTAAGTCTGTGACTTTCAAAATCCCAAGTCCATTCCCTTACAAGGATGAAAAGGCCGTGCTATAAAAGTAAGGTTGTAAGGTAACGGTCTAAGGACAAGAAGAAATCATGCCTAAGTCTAATATTGCTAATATAACTGGTGTAAACGGCATAATCAACAGTGAAAGATGCTATACTCCAGAGGTATTAGAAAAAGCAAAGAAAGAGAGAATGATGAAAAAATAGACTAGACTGAAATCAATTTCGGGGAAAGATATCCCAAAATCTATACCTAAAAAAGAAGCTTATGAGTTCTAAAAGTTAGTAAAGCATAGTAAATACTCTGTAATAGAGCAATTAAACAAGATGCCAGCCATAATCTCCTTGTTACCATTATTGTTATATTCATAACCACATCATAGCATTTTGTTGAAGGTGTTAAATCAAGCTTATGTGGCATATAATATGTCAATGAAATATATTAATCTTCTGGTAGAGAATTTAGTGGTACCACATTATATAGCCTTCAATGATGATGAGATTCCACCTGAAGGCATAAAAAGTATAAAGATTTTGCATATCACTGTTAAATGCAAAAGTCACATCATAACCGAAATTTTTATGATAATGGTTCAGCCATTAATATTATGCCCATGTCTATTTTAGCAAGGTTGCCTATTGATATGTCATACATCAAAAATAGTTATATGATGGTCTGAGCATTTGATAGAACTAGGCATGAAGTATTAGGAGATATTGAATTACTTATGCAAGGACATTGTGTCTTCAACATAAAGTTCAAGGTTATGGACATTTCTCCATTGTATAGTTGTTTGATGGGAATACCATGGATTCACATGGCTGATGCTATTACTTTCTCTCTACATCAAAAGGTTAAATTTAATATGAAAGATCAATTGATGATTGTGGCCAAAGAATAAAACTTGTTGATGACTTAGCTCGTAAATGCTCCATACGTAAAAGTTGCAAAAGAGTCATTAAAATGCTCTTATCGATTCTTCAAACTTGTTAATGCTGTGACTGGAGGTCTTATGTTCAGTAAGATTGTGATCAATCAGATGATTAATAAAAGTTGAAATATTAGAGTTGGACTAGGCCAAACTTTATAGGGGATAAAAAAAACCATAAAAAATTATATATAATAATGGAAGACTGGGTTTTAGATATGAAGTACGAGATGATAGGAGAGGAAAAAAGATGGCAAGAAATATGCCAATGGTTGTTCCCCACTTGTATGAAACATTTAGTCTTAAGGGATACATGTACCCAGATGTTAAAAAAAATATCGAAAAAGCTTTTGCTGAATTGTCCATCTAGATAATAGGTGAAAATATTCGAAGGGAAGAAATGTGGGTTTATCCATGCTTACCAAATTTTGAATTGAAAAATTAAAGTGTCATCCAAATGTCTACTGCCCTGGATACTTTCTCAATGTAATTACAACTCTCAATCGCTTATGCTTAAAAGCATTAGGATGATCTCTTATGTATAAGCCTCTTATTATCCATTATTTCAATAAAAAATAAAAGCATGCATTTTATTCATTTCTTCTATTCAATCCACTTTCTCATCAAAGCATTTTGCCAATACTTTCTATTTCATTCAATTTCAAGTCCTTAAATGAATATAACGATAATCATGATAACAATTAGGGATTTAATTTTGAAATTCAATTAACACTGATGAACTCGACACTAAAGGAGACTCTGAAGAATACATTTTGCCTTTAGATTTGATGAGATTAATTAAACAAGAAAATAAATCTATTGAGCCTCATCAAGAAATTACTAAGATGATCAATTTAGGTGATGCTACGAACAAAAAAAAAAAAGTCATGATCGGTAACTCACTTCTAATAGTTTATAGACAACGATTAGAGGATTTGTTATGAGAATTCATAGATATGTTCTTTTGGTCCTACCAAGATATACCTAAGCTCAGCATTGAGATAATAAAACATAAGTTACCCTTAAAGCCTGAATGTAAGCCAGTTCAACAAAAACTAAGAATAATGAAATCGAAAATATTATTGAAAATTAAAAAAAAGATAAAAAAGTAGTTTGATGCAAGCTTTCTACAAGTGATCAAATATCCTGAATGGGTGGCCAATATAGTACTTGTCTCCAAAAAAGATGAAAAGGTATGAATGTGTATGGATTATCATGATCTGAATAGGGCTAGCCCGAATGATAACTTTTTATTACCATATATTGATACACTGGTAGATAATATAGCCTGACATATTATTTTCTTTTTTATAGGTGGATTTTTCAACTATAATCAAATAAAGATAGATTAGGATGACATGGAAAAGATTATCTTTATAACTATATGAGGAACGTTTTGTTATAAGTTTATGTCTTTTGGATTGAAAAACGTTTGGGCAACCTATTAAAGGCTTATGGCTACACTCTTTCATAATATGATACACAAAGAGGTCAAAGTATATGTAGATGACATGATCACAAAATCTTGAGAAAATAAGGACCATGTAGTTAACCTTAAAAAATTGTTTGAAAGGTTGAAAAAGTTTTAACTTAAGTTAAATCCATCCAAATGTACTTTTGGAGTCAAGTCGAGAAATTGTTGGGTTTTATGGTTAATAAAAAGAAAATTAAAGTTGATCCAGACAAGATACCAGCCATTAAAATTTATTCCCACCTAGTACACCAAAAAAAGTCTAAGGTTTTTTAGGCAAATTAAATTACATTTCTTAGTTTATCTTTCAGCTTGCCTTCAAATGTGATTCCATCTTTAGACTTTTCCAAAAGAACAACCCTGGTGAATGGAATAAAGAATGTCAAAAAGCTTTTGATAAGATTAAGTAATACTTGTCAAATCTTTTAATATTAGAACCACTCATTTTAAGAAGACCATTAATTTTGTATATAGTGGTACACAAGAAGTTGATGGGATGTGTACTAGGATAGTAGGATAAATCAAGTAAAAAGAAAGGGCTATTTATTACTTAGCAAGAAATCTATGAAGTATGAGTCTAAGTACTCATCGTTGGAGAAAATGTATTATGCTTTGGCTTGGACAACTAAAAGACTTAGGCAATATATGTTTTTTCACATTACTTGGCTTATGGGAAAACTTGATCCAATCAAGTACATCTTTGAGAAACCATCATTATCAGAGAGAATCAGAAGATGGCAAGTAATGTTTTTCGAGTATGATATAGTATAAGTGAGCCAAAAGGCGATTAAAAGAAATGTCATTATCGAATTCCTTACAGACCATACCACTGAAACTATGAGCCCATGAAACTCAATTTTTTAGATGAAGAATTAATGGCCATTTTAGTATTAAAAGAAGATAATGATAATGGAAAGTCATGGAGAATATATTTTAATAGAGCCGCTAATGCCATGAGACCTAGAATTAGGGCAGTTCTACTATATCAAATTAGGCATTATTACCCTATTACAGCAAGATTGAATTTTTTTTACACTAATAATGTGGTTAAATATAAGGCTTGTGTTATGGGATTGTAAATTGCTTTGGACAGAAATATCAAAGTATTAAAGGTATTTGGAGATTCCACTTTGGTTATCTATCAATTAAAGGTTGAAAAAGAAACGAGAGACTCAAAACTTATCCCATACCATAAATACATTTCAAAATTATGAGAGCGATTTAAGATTGTCCAGTTTGAACATTTACTTTATGAAAAAAATCAAATTATAGATGCATTAGCCATTTTGGCTGCAATGATACGAATTGGGAATAATGCTGACATACAGCCCATCAAGTTAGATGTCAAGTATATGCTAGTATATTATGCCAATATGGAAGAGGAAAGAGATGGAAATCCTTGGTAGTATGACATTTTATATTACCTAATCAGTTAACAATACTTGGATCAGGCAATGGAGAATGATAAAAGAGTCTTAAAGAGATTCGCTATAGGATTATTCTTAAATAGTGAGGTTTTGTATAAGAAGATTAGAAATCAGATGTTATTACGCTATGTAAATGTCTTCGAAGTAAGAAAAATTATTAAAAATGTGCATGATAATGTATGTAGAGCACATAGAAATAGACACATGATGGTAAGATAAATTATAAGAACCGAATCCTATTGGTTAATAATGAAGAGTGATTATATAGATTATGCTCAAAAGTATCATAAATTCTAACTTTATGCTGATAGGATCCATACTCTGTCTACTGTGTTGCATGTTTTGGCACCACTTTGGTCATTATCTATGTGAAGAATGGATGTCATTGGTCTTATCACTCTAAAAGCATTAAATGGCAATAGATTCATTTTTGTGATGATTGATTACTTCAATAAATGGGTCAAAGTAGCTTTTTTTTACAAATATAACTTGATCAGTAGTCTGTAAGTTCATCAAGAGAGAAATAATCTACAAATACAA